>NC_143029.1:79442500-79525000 GCF_057628025.1 Oncorhynchus mykiss
TGTCTGTTTAGAGCCAAATAGCATTGAAGTTTACTTTTTGTGGTGTCTTTCCAATAGGTGATATATTTTTATTTTTATTTTGTGATGATTTGGTTGGGCCAGATTTTCTGAGTGCTGTCCTGAGGCTCTATGGGGTTGGTTTGGGTTGGTGAACTGATCCTCAGAACCAGCTGGCTGAGGGGACTCTTCTCTTGACATTGTAGAGCTGTGTGATGGAATGTTTTGGGTTGGTGAACTGAGCCTCAGAACCAGCTGGCTGAGGGGACTCTTCTCTTGACATTGTAGAGCTGTGTGATGGAATGTTTTGGGTTGGTGAACTGAGCCTCAGAACCAGCTGGCTGAGGGGACTCTTCTCTTGACATTGTAGAGCTGTGTGATGGAATGTTTTGGGTTGGTGAACTGAGCCTCAGAACCAGCTGGCTGAGGGGACTCTTCTCTTGACATTGTAGAGCTGTGTGATGGAATGTTTTGGGTTGGTGAACTGAGCCTCAGAACCAGCTGGCTGAGGGGACTCTTCTCTTGACATTGTAGAGCTGTGTGATGGAATGTTTTGGGTTGGTGAACTGAGCCTCAGAACCAGCTGGCTGAGGGGACTCTTCTCTTGACATTGTAGAGCTGTGTGATGGAATGTTTTGGGTTGGTGAACTGAGCCTCAGAACCAGCTGGCTGAGGGACTCTTCTCTTGACATTGTAGAGCTGTGTGATGGAATGTTTTGGGTTGGTGAACTGAGCCTCAGAACCAGCTGGCTGAGGGACTCTTCTCTTGACATTGCAGAGCTGTGTGATGGAATGTTTTGGGGTCACTTGTTTTTAGATGGTTGTAAAATTTGATGGCTCTTTTTTTCTATTTGAATGAGGAGGGAGTATTGGCCCAATTCTGCTCTACTTGCTTTATTTTGAGTTTTTCTTTGCACTTGCAATACAGTCTTGCAAAACTCTGCATGCAGTATTTCAATTGGATGTTTGTCCCATTTGGTAAATTCATTATTAGAGATTGGACCCCATACTTCACTGCCATATAGAGCAATTGGTTCTTTAACTGATTGAAACATTTTGAGTCAGATTCTTATTGGAATTTAGATTTTGATGTTCCTTTTAATGGCATAGAATGCTCTTCTTGCTTTGTCTCTCAGCTCATTCACAGCCATGTGAAAGCTACCTGTGTTGCTGATATTTAGTCCTAGATATGTGTCGTTTTTGGTGTGTTCTAATAGAACTGTGTCCAAATATAATTTATATTTGTCATCCTTATTTCCTGACCTTTTTTGGAATATCATTATATTTGGGGTTTTCAGGTTAACGGTCAGAGCCCAGGTCTGACAGAACCTGTGCAGATGATCTAGGTGCTGCTGTAACCCCTCTTTAGTGGGAGACATCAGCACCAGGTCATCTGCGTACAGCAGACACTTGATTTCAGTGTTGTGTAGGGTGATACCAGGTGCTGCCGATTCTTCTAATGTTTTTGCCAATTCATTAATGTAGATGTTAAATAGTGTTGGACTTATTGGGCAGCCCTGTTTCACTCCCCGTCCCTGAGAGAAGAAGTCTGTTTGCTTGTTGCCAATTTTAACCACACATTTGTTTTTAGTGTACATTGATTTAATGCAATCATATGTTTTCCCTCCAATACCACTTTCTATTAGTTTATAAAAAAGACCTTTGTGCCAAATTGAATCCAATGCTTTCTTGAAGTCTACTAAACACGGGTAGATTTTTCCTTTGTTTTGGTTTCCTTGTTTATCAATTAGAGTGTGGAGGGTGTAAATGTGGGCTGTTGTACGATCATTTTTTGGACATTTTTTAGAAATCCAATCTGGCTTCTCTCTCTCTCTCTGTCCCTCTCTCTCTCTCTATCTCTCTCTCAATTCAATTAAATTCAAGGGGCTTTATTGGCATGGGAAATGTGTTAAATTGCCAAAGCAAGTGAAGTAGATACTATACAAAAGTGAAATAAACAATAAAGTTTCTCTCTCTGTCCGTCTCTCTCTCTCTCTCTCTCTCTCTCTCTGTCCGTCTGTCTGTCTCTCTATCAGCGGCACCCAAGTTCACCAAGATCCCCGGGGACCAGATCGGGGTATCGGGGGGTGTTGCCTCGTTTGTGTGCCAGGCGTCAGGTGACCCCAAACCCATGGTCAACTGGAACAAGAAGGGCAAGAAGGTCAACTCCCAACGCATAGAGGTGAGTTAACACTATACTCCCAACGTATAGAGGTGAGTTAACACTATACTCCCAACACATAGAGGTGAGTTAACACTATACTCCCAACACATAGAGGTGAGTTAACACTATACTCCCAACACATAGAGGTGAGTTAACACTATACTCCCAACACATAGAGGTGAGTTAACACTATACTCCCAACACATAGAGGTGAGTTAACACTATACTCCCAACGCATAGAGGTGAGTTAACACTATACTCCCAACGCATAGAGGTGAGTTAACACTATACTCCCAACGCATAGAGGTGAGTTAACACTATACTCCCAACACATAGAGGTGAGTTAACACTATACTCCCAACACATAGAGGTGAGTTAACACTATACTCCCAACACATAGAGGTGAGTTAACACTATACTCCCAACACATAGAGGTGAGTTAACACTATACTCCCAACACATAGAGGTGAGTTAACACTATACTCCCAACACATAGAGGTGAGTTAACACTATACTCCCAACACATAGAGGTGAGTTAACACTATACTCCCAACACATAGAGGTGAGTTAACACTATACTCCCAACACATAGAGGTGAGTTAACACTATACTCCCAACACATAGAGGTGAGTTAACACTATACTCCCAACACATAGAGGTGAGTTAACACTATACTCCCAACACATAGAGGTGAGTTAACACTATACTCCCAACACATAGAGGTGAGTTAACACTATACTCCCAACATATAGAGGTGAGTTAACACTATACTCCCAACGCATAGAGGTGAGTTAACACTATACTCCCAACGCATAGAGGTGAGTTAACGCTATACTCCCAGCTTATAGAGGTGAGTTAACGCTATACTCCCAACACCAAAAAAATAAACACTGTACACCTGGTGACGGTGTCAGCGTGCACTGCACCCGGCCCTCCACAGGAGTCGCTAGAGCGCGACAAGAACATCCTTGTCGGCCAAACCCTCCCCTAACCCGGACTATGCTGGGTCAATTGTGCGCTGCCCCATGGGTCTCCACGGCAGTGACAGAGACTGGACTCGAACCAGGATCTCTAGTGGCACAGCTATCGCTGTGATGCAGTGTCTTAGACCACTGCGCCACTCGGGAGGCCCTACTATTTATATTTTTGACAATTTTTACTTTTACTGCACTCCATACATTTTCCCTGACACCCAAAAGTACTCGTTACATTTTGAATGCTTAGCAGGATACGAAAATTGTCTAATTCAAGCACTTATCAAGAGAACAACCCTGCTCATCCCTACTGCCTCTCATCTGGCAGAATCATTAAACACAAATTCTTCATTTGTAAATTATGTCTGAGTGTTGGAGTGTGCCCCTGGCTATCCGTATATTTAAAAACAAGAAAACCGTGCCTTCTGGGTTTCTTAATATAAGGAATTTGAAATTAATTATACTTTTTCTTTTGATACTTACATATATTTTTAACCAAATAGTTTTAGACTTTTACTCAAGTAGTATTTTACTGGGTGACTCACTTTTACTTTTACTTTTCTTTTAAGGTATCTTTATTTTTACTCAAGTATGACAATTGGGTACTTTTTCCACCACTCATATTAGTTTATTTTTGTTGGGGGGGGGGGGGTTCCCAATTCTCCTTCTTGGTCCTTCGTGGTCGTGCCTGGTTAATCACCTGGTTTCTGGCTCTTCCTGGTTCTATCTACTAGTTTCTCTTTCCTCTTGTTTTCCTCCTCATTCCAAGTGGTTTCCTGACTGGTTCTCTACTGACTGTTTCCTGACTGGTTCTCTACTGGCTGTATCCTGACTGCTTCCTATCTCTTCCTCTCTCCTAGACAATAGAGTTTGATGATGGAGCGGGGGCCGTACTGAGGATCCAGCCTCTCAGGGCCCCCCGAGATGAGAATGTCTATGAGTGTGTGGCCCGCAACAGTGAGGGAGATGTGGCCACCACTGCCAAGCTCGCCATCATACGAGGTGAGTGTGTGTGTGACTGAGATCCTCTTCTTCTTCATGATCATCTTCATTAATACTGTCCATTTTAAGCACACACATCTTGCACACACACACACACACACACACACACAGCTGCCCATGGTCTCTCCCTTCGTTCCCTTCACTGCCAACACAAGACGTAACAAACACCATGCTTACACACCCTTCTATAACAGGAAAGAAGCAGCTGTTCTTTTAAGTCTGGGAGTTGGTGTGAGTTAGTGTTGTTTGGCTGTGTTGAGGGCCAGTTAACTGGTGTGCGTGTGATTTAGACTACGGCTTCTCTCTCATAATCACTTAATTTGTTCTCTTCCTAGACCAAGATGGTATGAGTCTAATGCAGCCTGTCGCCTCAGTGCTAAGCTAATCTAATGTACTCTCTATAGTGCTAAGCGCTAGGCTAGCTGTTGGCTGGAATTGGCTGTACGCCCAGGAGCTGTGGACCGGGCCTCGGCCCAACACAGGGGAGAGGGACAGAGAGAGGGAGAGGGAGAGATGGAGGGATGTTATATCGACTCATTTTTACATAGGAAAGCAGAGGATTAGGACCGCGCTAGGATTGGAACCCATTTCTTAAGGAGGGAGGAAGAGGGATGGAGGGATTGAGGGATTGAGAGAGGAATACACAGCAGGATGAGGGGAGGAGAGAGACGTGGGGGATAGGGGGTGGAGTGGGGGATAAGGGGTGGAACAACAAGAGTGGGGATGGAGAGTGACAGAAGAGATAGAAAGAAGAGAGGATGTAGAGAGGGAGGGAGAGAGGGGTTGATTTGTCAGCCTTGGTGTTTCAGCAGAAGGCTGGTAGCCTGGGAAATATTATCTTGTCCATCTGTTAGGCCTGTCATCACACAAACACACTCAATCCCCACTCTGTGTCTGTGGGACATTACTACAAAAACTGTATAGCCCTTCACTGTGTGTGTGTGTGTGTGTGTGTGTGTGTGTGTGTGTGTGTGTGTGTGTGTGTGTGTGTGTGTGTGTGTGTGTGTGTGTGTGTGTGTGTGTGTGTGTGTGTGTGCGTACATTCTGAATTTGAACTCTGGCCTCTTAATTAAGCCCCTTCTTTTGCCATGGCCTTAAGTGTTTCCCAGAGGTGTCGACAGACAGGTAACTGCTAACTCTAACCCTTTCCCAGAGGTGTAGACAGACAGGTAACTGCTAACTCTAACCCTTTCCCATAGGTGTAGACAGACAGGTAACTGCTAACTCTAACCCTTTCCCAGAGGTGTAGACAGACAGGTAACTGCTAACTCTAACCCTTTCCCAGAGGTGTAGACAGACAGGTAACTGTTAACTCTAACCCTTTCCCAGAGGTGTAGACAGACAGGTAACTGTTAACTCTAACCCTTTCCCAGAGGTGTAGACAGACAGGTAACTGTTAACTCTAACCCTTTCCCAGAGGTGTAGACAGACAGGTAACTGTTAACTCTAACCCTTTCCCAGAGGTGTAGACAGACAGGTAACTGTTAACTCTAACCCTTTCCCAGAGGTGTAGACAGACAGGTAACTGCTAACTCTAACCCTTTCCCAGAGGTGTAGACAGACAGGTAACTGCTAACTCTAACCCTTTCCCAGAGGTGTAGACAGACAGGTAACTGCTAAATCTAACCCTTTCCCAGAGGTGTAGACAGACAGGTAACTGCTAACTCTAACCCTTTCCCAGAGGTGTAGACAGACAGGTAACTGCTAACTCTAACCCTTTCCCAGAGGTGTAGACAGACAGGTAACTGTTAACTCTAACCCTTTCCCATAGGTGTAGACAGATAGGTAACTGTTAACTCTAACCCTTTCCCAGAGGTGTAGACAGACAGGTAACTGCTAACTCTAACCCTTTCCCAGAGGTGTAGACAGACAGGTAACTGCTAACTCTAACCCTTTCCCAGAGGTGTAGACAGACAGGTAACTGCTAACTCTAACCCTTTCCCAGAGGTGTAGACAGACAGGTAACTGCTAAATCTAACCCTTTCCCAGAGGTGTAGACAGACAGGTAACTGCTAACTCTAACCCTTTCCCAGAGGTGTAGACAGACAGGTAACTGCTAACTCTAACCCTTTCCCAGAGGTGTAGACAGACAGGTAACTGTTAACTCTAACCCTTTCCCAGAGGTGTAGACAGACAGGTAACTGCTAACTCTAACCCTTTCCCAGAGGTGTAGACAGACAGGTAACTGCTAACTCTAACCCTTTCCCAGAGGTGTAGACAGACAGGTAACTGCTAACTCTAACCCTTTCCCAGAGGTGTAGACAGACAGGTAACTGCTAACTCTAACCCTTTCCCAGAGGTGTAGACAGACAGGTAACTGCTAACTCTAACCCTTTCCCAGAGGTGTAGACAGAGGTGTAGACAAACAGGTAAAGTATTCGTAAAGTATTCAGACCCCTTTACTTCTTCCACATTTTGTTACAGTACAGCCTTATTCTAAAATGAATTTAAAAAAAATATCCCTCATCAATCTACACACAATCCCCCATAATGACAAAGCAAAAACTGTTTTTTAGAAATGTTTGCAAATGTATTAAAAATAAAAACTGAAATATCATGTTTACAGAAGTATTCAGACCCTTTACTCAGTACTGTGTTGAAGCACCTTTGGCAGCAATTACAGCCTCGAGTCTTCTTGGGTACATGCTTGGCACACCTGTATTTGGGAAGTTTCTCCTATTCTTCTCTGCAGATCCTCTCAAGCTCTGTAAGGTTGGATGGGGAGCATCGCTGCACAGTTATTTTCAGGTCTCTCCAGAGAGGTTCAATCGGGTTAAAGTCTGGGTTCTGGCTGGGCCACTCAATGACATTAAAAACTTGTTCTGAAGCCACTCCTGTGTTGTCTTGGCTGTGTGCTTAGGGTTTTTGTCCTGTTGGAAGGTGAACCTTCGCCCCACTCTGAGGTTGTGAGTGCTCTGGAGCAGGTTTTCATCAAGGATCTCTCTGTACTTTTCTCCGTTAATCTTTATCTCGATCCTGACTAGTCTCCCAGTCCCTGTCGCTGAAAAACATCTCCACAGCAGGATGCTGCCACCACCATGCTTCACCGTAGGGATGGTGCCAGGTTTCTTCCAGACGTGACACTTGGCTTTCAGTCCAAAGAGTTAAATCTTGGTTTCATCAGACTAGAGAATCCTCTTTCTCATGGTCTGAGAGTCCTTTAGGTGCCTTTTGGCAAACTCCAAGTGTCTAGACCCTCTGCCATAAAGACCTGGTTGGTGGAGTGATGCAGAGATGCTTGTCCTTCTGGAAGGTTCTCCCATCTCCACAGAGGAACTCTAGAGCTCTGTCAGAGTGACCATTGTGTTCTTCTCCCCCGATTGCCCAGTTTGGCCGGGCGGCCAGTTCTAGGAAGAGTCTTGGTGGTTCTAAACTTCTCCCATTTAAGAATGATGAAGGCCACTGTGTTCTTGGGGCCCTTCAATGCTGCAGAACATTTTTGGTACCCTTCCCCAGATCTGTGCCTCGACACAATCGGAGCTCTCCGGGCAATTCCTTTGACCTCATGGCTTGGTTTTTGCTCTGACATGCACAGTCAACTGTGGGATCTTATATAGACAGGTGTGTGCCTTTCTAAATCATGTCCATTCAATGGAATTTACCACAGGTGGACTCCAATCAAGTTGCAGGAACATCTCAAGGATGGACAATGGAAACAGGACGCACCTGTGATCAATTTCGAGTCTCGTAGCAAAGGGTCTGAAAACTTAAATAAGATATTTCAGTTTTTTATTTGTAAAATATTCTCAACCTGTGTTCGTATGGTGTATTGTGTGAAGACTGATGAGGGGAAAATAATAGAATAAGGCTGTAACGTAACAAAATGTGGAGAAAGGGAAGCGGTCTGAATACTTTGTGAATGCACATTAAGCCCATACACAAATCAAATTCACTTCAAATCAAATACAATTTCATATAACAGTGAAATGCTAATTTATGGATAATTTTCCAACAATGCAGACAATTTAATTACATTTTTTAATAACCTGTAAAAATCACATCCATAGCATAACTCCTATTCTTTCTCTAAAGGTTTATAAGATCATATAACACCTTGTATTGCTTGGCCAGTCCTGGCCCTCTCTCCCCATAGACAGTGGGTGGGGTATGGGTTACATTGGCCAGTCCTGACTCTCTCTCCCCATAGACAGTGGGTGGGGTATGGGTTACATTGGCCAGTCCTGACTCTCTCTCCCCATAGACAGTGGGTGGGGTATGGGTTACATTGGCCAGTCCTGACTCTCTCTCCCCATAGACAGTGGGTGGGGTATGGGTTACATTGGCCAGTCCTGACTCTCTCTCCCCATAGACAGTGGTTGGGGTATGGGTTACATTGGCCAGTCCTGACTCTCTCTCCCCATAGACAGTGGGTGAGGTATGGGTTACATTCCCAGCTCTCTTTTCAAGCTATTTAAGGCTTTATAAGATCGCGAAGAGTAGCACCTTTTAATGGTTGCCGTTCTGACTGTCTCCCTGTGGGATGTACCCTACAGAAGAATTGGGGTTGGCAACAGTAGGAAGTAAGCTACTCCTTAGCTTGACTGCTAATGGAGGCCGGCTTCTGTAGCAGGCTATGGTAACTGGGGTCGGGCAGAGGAGATATCTCATTTAGACACTCACACCTCTCTCTCCTTCACTCCATTGCTCGCCAGCTCTCTGAGTATTTATTTGGTCAATGTGTCAGTGTATAATGTCTGTTGTTTGTAATAGTGTGTTATATGTGACAATGTGATTCTATTATACGTTTTGTTTGAATGTTGAGATCCTAATAAAATACCATCTCTGTCTCCACCTAGCTAGCTCTACCAAGCTACAGTATACCATCCCTCTGTCCCTCTGTCCGTCTGTCTAACTCTCGCACTCTCCCTCTTCCCCTATCTCTCGCTCTCTTGCTCCCTCTCTTTTTCTCCCTCTTCCCTCTCTCTCTCTCTGGACACTGTGTTTTCGTAGTGCTTGGCCTAGAGGAGGTTTTAGTATCTGCACTTCTGCATGTTTTTAACCTCCGGTGGGCGAGAGATTCTCATCGCTGTAGAGGGTAGCAGGAAGGGAGGTAGGGGGTAGCAGGAAGGGTGGAAGGGAGGTAGGGGGTAGCAGGAAGGGTGGAAGCAGGGTGGTAGCAGGAAGGGTGGAAGGGAGGTAGGGGGTAGCAGGAAGGGTGGAAGGGAGGTAGGGGGTAGCAGGAAGGGTGGAAGGGAGGTAGGGGGTAGCAGGAAGGGTGGAAGGGAGGTAGGGGGTATCAGGAAGGGTGGAAGGGAGGTAGGGGGTATCAGGAAGGGTGGAAGGGAAGGTTTTCTACCACTGCGACATATCTTTCTACATAGTTTGTCTGATCAGTGATTCCCCTAGAGTGTTCCTTGGCGAGATGCAGAGGTCCCTGATGCATTCAGGACTGCAAGCACCAAAACGTTCAACTGAGACTGTCGGCCAATAATATTTACGTGGGCGGTAACAGAGCTTGTCAGGGGAGTGAGGGAAAGTTAAAATGATAGGAGGCGGATCAACTCTGCAAACCGACTTGTGATTTGGATGCTTGTGTACAATATGGTATGTGTTTATGTGTTATTCATCTCAGATACCACTTGTCTGCTTTCACGAGACTAATGTGTTATGTGTGCAGACCGATTTTATTTGAACATGGCCTAGCCCTAGTCTCTAGTGGAAAAATAATATGATATTAGTATGTGCATGTAGGGGTTGTGCATTGTCTGTGGCAGTAGGGAGTATGTGGGACTAAGTCGTATGTATGGATGAGAGACACACCACACTGTGGGTTTGTAGACAGATAGATGTATGAGATTAAAGACTGAGAGCATCATTTCCATAAAGAGAACATTATCATTTAAAGTTTTTCCCCAAAGCTCTTTAGTCTCTTTTAAGTTGACACTATGAGGTAGAGAATTACTGCCCCAGATGACACCGAAGTGGAGAAGGATCATACTCAATCAGGGTTTCCCCTAGGTTTGTTTTCAGGCACATTTTCTATTGAACTAACCTTTTTTTGTGTGCATGTGCTAATGTGAATTTGTGTCTGTGTGTTTGTGTTGTGCATTTGTTTGTCCAAGTGTGTGTTTGCGCCATGATTTAATGTTTGCTTGCCTTGTTTGTGGTTGGTTCTGCTATAAGCAGGCATGCTTCCCTGTGCAAACACAATCAGGCCAGGATTAAGGCTGCTAGCCTCCAGTCAGAACCCTAGAGGAAAACATTGGCCGCTACCCGCCAAGTCCCTAGTATGAAAAACTGCTGTCACACAGGCGGGCACACACACACGCGCACAAACACACTCTTTCAAGTCTTTGCAAAGCGTTCTGTTAGGTTCTGAATAAACAGAGTAAAAACTCACAGACAACTAGAAAAAGCTCAAACCAAGTTTATTCAACCACTGGGTCATACAGCTACAAAGACAACATAGAGTCACACAAACACATCTTTACACCTCCCAGCTAGGCCGAGTCATCCCCTTGATGCATAGCATAGACTCTCTTTCTCTGTTGTTAGGCAGACACAGTAGGTTCCTCTTACTTAGGCCTGGGCAACTCCAGTCCTCGGGGGTCTGATTGGGGTCACACTTTTTCCCCAGCCCCAGCTAACACACCTGACTCCAATAACCAACTGATCATGATCTTCAGTTAAAAATCCAATTAGTTTGAATCAGCTGTTTACTAGGGATGGAGAAGGTGTGACACCAATCAGACCCCCGAGGACTGGAGTTGCCCAGGCCTTGTGGCTTACTGGTATTGTCATGGCCATGCCTAAGTGGTATTGTCATGGCCATTTTAAACATTTATTGGAGGATTTGTATTTTTGTATTGCTTGTAACTGTTTTGGGTAATGCAAGTTCTTGTGCTGTTAGGGGAATAACCTGTTAGGGGAATAACCTGTTAGGGGAATAACTTGTTAGGGGAATAACCTGTTAGGGGAATAACCTGTTAGGGGAATGACCTGTTAGGGGAATAACCTGTGAGGGGAGTAACCTGTGAGGGGAGTAACCTGTTAGGGGAGTAACCTGTTAGGGGAATAACCTGTTAGGGGAATAACCTGTTAGGGGAATAACCTGTTAGGGGAATAACCTGTTAGGGGAATAACCTGTTAGGGGAATAACCTGTTAGGGGAATAACCTGTTAGGGGAATAACCTGTTAGGGGAATAACCTGTTAGGGGAGTAACCTGTTAGGGGAGTAACCTGTTAGGGGAATAACCTGTTAGGGGAATAACCTGTTAGGGGAATAACCTGTTAGGGGAGTAACCTGTTAGGGGAATAACCTGTTAGGGGAGTAACCTGTTAGGGGAGTAACCTGTTAGGGGAGTAACCTGTTAGGGGAGTAACCTGTTAGGGGAATAACCTGTTAGGGGAATAACCTGTTAGGGGAATAACATGTTAGGGGAGTAACCTGTTAGGGGAATAACCTGTTAGGGGAATAACCTGTTAGGGGAATAACCTGTTAGGGGAATAACCTGTTAGGGGAATAACCTGTTAGGGGAATAACCTGTTAGGGGAGTAACCTGTTAGGGGAATAACCTGTTAGGGGAATAACCTGTTAGGGGAGTAACCTGTTAGGGGAATAACCTGTTAGGGGAATAACCTGTTAGGGGAATAACCTGTTAGGGGAGTAACCTGTTAGGGGAGTAGCCTGTTAGGGGAGTAGCCTGTTAGGGGAATAACCTGTTAGGGGAATAACCTGTTAGGGGAATAACCTGTTAGGGGAATAACCTGTTAGGGGAATAACCTGTGTGTAAATGTAACAATCTGCTGTTGTATTTTCTTGTGTTATCTGTGGTCGTTTTGTTGGTCTAGTGTAGTTTCTTAATCATTAAACCTAACCTGTATGTGTAAACATGTATAGGCAGGGCCCAGCTGTAAAAGAGACCTCAGTCTGTGTTCCTTGTTGAAATAAAGGTGTAATAATAATAAAGTCAAGGACCCTCATGGGTGTGGAAATATGTGTGTGTGAGAGAGAGAGGACCCTAACCAGATGGTCTTCGGGGTGGGCATCTGTGGCCCCCCTCCCAGCAGTGTCTTCTCTCTTCATCTGTTGATCGTATTTCTAGTTGATTTCCACATCCCTCTTGGTCCTGATTCCTCAGCAACTGGTCCTCATCAAGAACTGAAACTAAACTGTTCCCTTTTCATCCTTCCTTAGAAATATACATTTTCAACAATAACATTGTTGTAGCTGTCCTCCGGCTACACCATGGTGCTGTCCTACAGAGTGCTGTTGAGGCTACTGTAGACCTTCATTGCAAAACAGTGTGTTTTTTAATCAATTATTTGGTGACGTGAATATATTTAGCATAGTTTTATCTAAAAAGGATAACTTTTTAAATGTTTTACCATGTTTATTTTTATGAAGTTCACTGAGGAGGATGGTCCTTCCCTTCCTCCTCTGAGGAGCCTCCACTGTTAACAGTACTGAAGCGTCTGCCAATTTACTACTCCAGAATAAAGGAGACCTAATGTCTTATACCAGTGCCATCTTCAAATATCAGTGTTGTTGACAAAGCACAATACCAAACTTACTCACAGTTGTTCTCCTATTTCCACATAATCTATCACGGTTCCCCGTCCCAATAGAGTACGAACCAACCTGTGGCCTTATTGCTTAATACACACATCATTTTCAAACAACGTTTTAATGTCTTTTTGCTTTTCCAACCATGGGTGAGGCTCTCCTTCTATCACCATCCACATTCCTACTCACTGACAATCTTTAAGCACAGATATCCTGCGATATCTCCTATTCTCCACAGTATGCACTTCCTTCCTTTGTCCTTCTACATGGTCTACTTCTCTACAACCTACCATACCTACAGTACACAAGGATGACAATTTATCCGTACACACACACACACACTCTACGGCCTCACGGCCACCGCGGCTGGGCTTTCACCCCCCCTTTACAGGTCTAGCAGGGAACCAACCCCACTCTGGATTTATCCCCTAGGACGTACCCTCCGCAGGGACCAGCCTGCTTGGGCTTACCTTCCGAGACTTACCCTACTTATATGAAGCCAGCAGGAAACTGTTGATCGTATTTCTAGTTGGTTTCCACATCCCTCCTGGTCATGCTTCCTCAGCAACGGGTCCTTATCAAGAACGGAAACTAAACTGTTCCCTTTTGCCTCCTTTAAGAACATTCATTTTCAACAGTAACATATTTCAACAGAATATGAGCTTTCTGCACATCCCCTTTTCTCACTCAGTAACTTACCACACACCTAGTTCCTCTTGACCCTTCCTTGAACCCTAATATATACATTCCCTATACATGTAAAGTAATCAATATGTTTTTGGTATGGTAACATGAATAAGTATATTTTAACAGTTCTAAACTGTCCAATTATTTTTCATTCTACCAGGTACTGGGTGAAAGCTAACTAGCGCTAGCAGCAGTGTGTGTGTGCCTGATAAATGATGCATTAGTTGATATAAAACACCATCAAGGTGCTATCGGATCATGACGGTGGCATGGTGATAGGTAGTTTAGGGTGATAGGTAGGTTAGGGTGATAGGTAGGTTAGGGTGATAGGTAGGTTAGGATATCTCTGTTTTAGGCAGGGGACTCACCTAGGAGCTTGTCTCATTATCTGCAGAGATCCATATAGTTAGATAGAGAATTAATGTGTGTATCTGTGGCGTTATGGCGTTTGTGACCGCATGAGCATTGTCATTGAGGATACAGTGTCTTGCGAAAGTATTCGGCCCCCTTGAACTTTGCGACCTTTTGCCATATTTCAGGCTTCAAACATAAAGATATAAAACTGTATTTTTTTTGTGAAGAATCAACAACAAGTGGGACACAATCATGAAGTGGAACGACATTTATTGGATATTTCAAACTTTTTTAACAAATCAAAAACTGCAAAATTATTCAGCCCCTTTACTTTCAGTGCAGCAAACTCTCTCCAGAAGTTCAGTGAGGATCTCTGAATGATCCAATGTTGACCTAAATGACTAATGATGATAAATACAATCCACCTGTGTGTAATCAAGTCTCCGTATAAATGCACCTGCACTGTGATAGTCTCAGAGGTCCGTTAAAAGCGCAGAGAGCATCATGAAGAACAAGGAACACACCAGGCATGTCCGAGATACTGTTGTGAAGAAGTTTAAAGCCGGATTTGGATACAAAAAGATTTCCCAAGCTTTAAACATCCCAAGGAGCACTGTGCAAGCGATAATATTGAAATGGAAGGAGTATCAGACCACTGCAAATCTACCAAGACCTGGCCGTCCCTCTAAACTTTCAGCTCATACAAGGAGAAGACTGATCAGAGATGCAGCCAAGAGGCCCATGATCACTCTGGATGAACTGCAGAGATCTACAGCTGAGGTGGGAGACTCTGTCCATAGGACAACAATCAGTCGTATATTGCACAAATCTGGCCTTTATGGAAGAGTGGCAAGAAGAAAGACATTTCTTAAAGATATCCATAAAAAGTGTTGTTTAAAGTTTGCCACAAGCCACCTGGGAGACACACCAAACATGTGGAAGAAGGTGCTCTGGTCAGATGAAACCAAAATTGAACTTTTTGGCAACAATGCAAAACGTTATGTTTGGCATAAAAGCAACACAGCTCATCACCCTGAACACACCATCCCCACTGTCAAACATGGTGGTGGCAGCATCATGGTTTGGGCCTGCTTTTCTTCAGCAGGGACAGGGAAGTTGGTTAAAATTGATGGGAAGATGGATGGAGCCAAATACAGGACCATTCTGGAAGAAAACCTGATGGAGTCTGCAAAAGACCTGAGACTGGGACGGAGATTTGTCTTCCAACAAGACAATGATCCAAAACATAAAGCAAAATCTACAATGGAATGGTTCAAAAATAAACATATCCAGGTGTTAGAATGGCCAAGTCAAAGTCCAGACCTGAATCCAATCGAGAATCTGTGGAAAGAACTGAAAACTGCTGTTCACAAATGCTCTCCATCCAACCTCACTGAGCTCGAGCTGTTTTGCAAGGAGGAATGGGAAAAAATTTCAGTCTCTCGATGTACAAAACTGATAGAGACATACCCCAAGCGACTTACAGCTGTAATCGCAGCAAAAGGTGGCGCTACAAAGTATTAACTTAAGGGGGC
This sequence comes from Oncorhynchus mykiss, assembly GCF_057628025.1. NCBI lineage: Eukaryota > Metazoa > Chordata > Actinopteri > Salmoniformes > Salmonidae > Oncorhynchus > Oncorhynchus mykiss. The sequence goes on from NC_143029.1 coordinate 79,457,720, forward strand.
TGAATAATTTTGCAAGCTCAATTTTTCAGTTTTTGATTTGTTAAAAAAGTTTGAAATATCCAATAAATGTCGTTCCACTTCATGATTGTGTCCCACTTGTTGTTGATTCTTCACAAAAAAATACAGTTTTATATCTTTATGTTTGAAGCCTGAAATGTGGCAAAAGGTCGCAAAATTCAAGGGGGCCGAATACTTTCGCAAGGCACTGTATCTCCATTTTAAATACGTTTTTTTTTTATCAATTTATTGTGGCCACTAGTGCTGTACATCAACTCCCCCACATGTGCAGTGCCTTCAGAAACCATTTTTTCACTTTTTGTTATGTTACAGCCTGAATTGAAAATGTTTTTAATTTAGATTTTGAGTCACTGGTCTACACATAATACCTCATAATGTTAAAGTGGAATTAAAGTTCAAGCCTAAATAAGTTCAGGAGTAAACATTTGCTTAACAAGTCACATAAGTTGCATGGAGTGTTTAGTGTTTAACGTGATTTTTGAATTACACCCCATCTCTGTACCCCACACATACAATTCTCTGTAAGGTCCCTCAGTCAAGCAGTGAGTTTCAAAGACGGATGCAACTACAAAGACCAGGGAGGTTTTTCAATGTTTACTCCTGAACTTATTTTAGGCTTAAAATAACAAAGTGTTTGAATACTTATTGTCTCAAGACATTTCAGCTTTTCATTTTATAATTCATTTGTAAATGTTCCGTAAAATATAATTCCACTTTGACATTATGGGGTATTTTGTGTAGCCCAGTGACAAAAAAAATCAAAATTTATACACCCTTTTAAATTCAGGCTTTAACACAACAACATGTGGAAAAAGTCAAGGGGTGTGAATACTTTCTGAAGGCTCTGTAGCAGTAATGATAGAACACATCAGATAGGAATACACAATGTCTACTGGAGCTGTATGTTTTACATTAAACACGCACAGTATGCTGTACATTTAATCTCAGACATGTATAATGGACATAGCTCATAAACCTCTAATGAGAGCATGCAGATAGGAATACATGACTGCTCTCTCTCTCTCTGTGTTCTACTGCAAGGGTCTGGTCTCATTAACCCCCAGTTAAACCATGCAGCACCAGCAGGATAGACCCTGAGGTGATGAAAAGCCATTGTGAGGGTCTCTCTCTCTCTCTCTCTCTCTCTCTCTCTCTGTGTTCTACTGCAAGGGTCTGGTCTCATTAACCCCCAGTTAAACCATGCAGCACCAGCAGGATAGACCCTGAGGTGATGAAAAGCCATTGTGAGGGTCTCTCTCTCTCTCTCTCTCTCTCTCTCTGTGTTCTACTGCAAGGGTCTGGTCTCATTAACCCCCAGTTAAACCATGCAGCACCAGCAGGATAGACCCTGAGGTGATGAAAAGCCATTGTGAGGGTCTCTCTCTCTCTCTCTCTCTCTCTCTCTCTCTCTCTCTCTCTCTCTCTCTCTCTCTCTCTGTTCTACTGCAAGGGTCTGGTCTCATTAACCCCCAGTTAAACCATGCAGCACCAGCAGGATAGACCCTGAGGTGATAAAAAGCCATTGTGAGCCCCTCTCTCTCTCAATTCAATTCAAGGGGCTTTGTTGTCATGGGAGAAACATGTTAACATTGACAAAGCAAGTGAAGTAGATAATATACAAAAGTGAAAGAAACAATAAAAATGAACAGTAAACATTACACTCACAGAAGTTTCAAAATAATAAAGACATTGCAAATGTCATTATGTATATACTGTATACAGTGTTGTAATGATGTAAAAATTGTTAAAGTACAAAAGGGAAAATAAATAAGCATAAATATGGGTTGTATTTACAATGTTTTTTGTTCTTCACTGGTTGACCTTTTCTTGTGGCAACAGTTCACAAATCTTGCTGCTGTGATGGCACACTGTGGTATTTCACCCAATTGATATGGGAGTTTATCAAAATTGGGTTTGTTTTTGAATTCTTTGTGGATCTGTGTAATCTGAGGGAATATGTCTCTCTAATATGGTCATACATTGGGCAGCAGGTTTGGGCATTGGGCAGGTATTCTGCCACTGTGTACTCTCTGTTTAGGGCCAAATAGCATTCTATTTTGCTCTGTTTTTTGGTTAATTCTTTCCAATGTGTCAAGTAATTATCTTTTTGTTTTCTCATGATTTGGTTGGGTCTAATTGTGTTGCTGTCTTGGGGCTCTGTGGGGTGTGTTTGTGTTTGTGAACAGAGTCCCAGGACCATTTTGCTTAGGGGACTCTTCCATTTCCTCTTTCTCTATTTTCTTCTCTCTCTCTCTTTTCCACACTCTCGCTTCCTCTTTTCCTCTCTCTCTCTTTTCTCTCGCTCTCTTTTCCTATCTCTATCTCTATTTTCTTCTCTCTCTCTCTCTTTTCCACTCTCTCGCTTCCTCTTTTGCTCTCTCTCTCTCTTTTCTCTCGCTCTCTTTTCCTATCTCTATCTCTATTTTCTTCTCTCTCTCTCTCTTTTCCACTCTCTCGCTTCCTCTTTTGCTCTCTCTCTCTCTTTTCTCTCGCTCTCTTTTCCTATCTCTATTTATTTTCCTCTCTCTTTCCCTCTCTCTTTTCCTCTCACTCTTTTTCTCTCTCTTTTTTCCTCTCTCTCTCTTTCTTGGTCTCTCTCTCCTTTTCCCTTTCAATTAAACTCAATTCAATTTACTTTATTGGCTTGACTAAACAATTTACTTTGGAAATTAAGTGATTCATTTACAGTATTAACATAATACAAATAATAATAATCAAGACTGTCAACGGGACAATCGGTAACAGCAATAATGTTCTACTCATTAACCCCCAGTTAAACCATGCAGCACCAGCAGGATGGACCCTGAGGTGATAAAAGCCATTATGAGTCTCTCTCTCTGTGTGTTCTACTGCAAGGGTCTGGTCTCATTTACCCCCAGTTAAACCATGCAGCACCAGCAGGATAGACCCTGAGGTGATGAAAGCCATTGTGAGGGTCTCTCTCTCTCCCTCTCTCTGTGTTCTACTGCAAGGGTCTGGTCTCATTAACCCCCAGTTAAACCATGCAGCACCAGCAGGATAGACCCTGAAGTGACGAAAAGCCATTGTGAGCCTATCTCCCTCTTTTCCTCAATCTCTCTCTGTTTTCCTCTTTCTCTCACTCTCGCTCTCTTTTCTTCGCTCTCTCTTTTCCCCTCTCTCTCTCTCTCTTTTTTCCTCTCTCTCTCTTTTCCTCTCTCAATTTTTCAATTCAATTCAAGGGCTTTATTGAAACATGTGTTAACATTGCCAAAGCAAGTGAGGTAGACAACATACAAAGTGAATATATAAAGTGAAAAACAACAAAAATTAACAGTAAACATTACACATACAGAGGTTTCAAAACAGTAAAGACATTACACATGCCATATTATATATATATATACAGTGTTTTAACAATGTACAAATGGTTAAAGGACACAAGATAAAATAAATACGCATAAATATGGGTTGTATTTACAATGGTGTGTGTTCTTCAATGGTTGCCCTTTTCTCGTGGCAACAGGTCACAAATCTTGCTGCTGTGATGGCACACTGTGGAATTTCACCCAGTAGATATGGGAGTTTTTCAAATTTGGATTTGTTTTCAAATTCTTTGTGGATCTGTGTAATCTGAGGGAAATATGTATCTCTAATATGGTCATACATTGGGCAGGAGGTTAGGAAGTGCAGCTCAGTTTCCACCTCATTTTGTGGGCAGTGAGCACATAGCCTGTCTTCTCTTGAGAGCCATGTCTGCCTACGGCGGCCTTTCTCAATAGCAAGGCTATGCTCACTGAGTCTGTACATAGTCAAAGCTTTCCTTAATTTTGGGTCAGTCACAGTGGTCAGGTATTCTGCCGCTGTGTACTCTCTGTTTAGGGCCAAATAGCATTCTAGTTTGCTCTGTTTTTTTGTTAATTCTTTCCAAAGTGTCAAGTAATTATCTTTTTGTTTTCTCATGATTTGGTTGGGTCTAATTGTGCTGTTGTCCTGGGGCTCTGTAGGGTGTGTTTGTGTTTGTGAACAGAGCCCCAGGACCAGCTTGCTTAGGGGACTCTTCTCCAGGTTCATCTCTCTGTAGGTGATGGCTTTGTTATGGAAGGTTCCCCTCTCTCTCTTTTCCTCTCTCTCTCTTTTCCCCTCTCTCTCGCTCTTTTCCCCTCTCTCTCTCTCTTTCTCGCTCTCTCTTTTCCTCCCTCTCTCTCTCTCTTTCTCGCTCTCTCTTTTCCTCCCTCTCTTTTCCTCCCTCTCTTTCTCGCTCTCTCTTTTCCTCTCTCTCTCTCTTTTTTCCTCTCTCTCTCTTTTCCTCCCTCTCTTTTCCTCTATCTCTTTTCCTCTCTCTCTCTCTTTTTTCCTCTCTCTCTCTTTTCCTCTCTCTCTCTCTTTTCCTCTCTCTCTCTTCTCCTCTCTCTCTCTTTTCCCCTCTCTCTCTCTCTTTCTCGCTCTCTCTTTTCCTCCCTCTCTCTCTCTTTCTCGCTCTCTCTTTTCCTCCCTCTCTCTCTCTCTTTCTCGCTCACTCTTTTCCTCCCTCTCTTTTCCTCCCTCTCTTTCTCGCTCTCTCTTTTCCTCTCTCTCTCTCTTTTTTCCTCTCTCTCTCTTTTCCTCCCTCTCTTTTCCTCCCTCTCTTCCCCTCTATCTCTTTTCCTCTCTCTCTCTCTTTTTTCCTCTCTCTCTCTTTTCCTCTCTCTCTCTCTTTTCCTCTCTCTCTCTTCTCCTCTCTCTCTCTTTTCCCCTCTCTCTCTTTTCCCCTCTCTCTCTCTCTTTCTCGCTCTCTCTTTTCCTCCCTCTCTCTCTCTTTCTCGCTCTCTCTTTTCTTCCCTCTCTTTTCCTCCCTCTCTTCCCCTCTATCTCTTTTCCTCTCTCTCTCTTTTTTCCTCTCTCTCTCTTTTCCTCTCTCTCTCTCTCTTTTCCTCTCTCTCTCTTTTCCTCTCTCTCTCTCTCTTCCCCTCTATCTCTTTTCCCCTCTCTCTCTCTTTTCCCCTCTCTCTTTTCCCCTCTCTCTCTCTTTTCCTCTCTCTCTCTTCTCCTCTCTCTCTCTTTTCCCCTCTCTCTCTCTTTTCCCCTCTCTCTTTTCCTCTCTCTCTCTTTTCCCCTCTCTCTCTTTTCCCCTCTCTCTCTCTCTTTCTCGCTCTCTCTTTTCCTCCCTCTCTCTCTCTTTCTCGCTCTCTCTTTTCTTCCCTCTCTTTTCCTCCCTCTCTTTCTCGCTCTCTCTTTTCCTCCCTCTCTCTCTTTTCCTCTCTCTTTTCCTCTCTCTTTCTCGCTCTCTCTTTTCATCCCTCTCTCTCTTCCTCTCACTCTCTTTTCCTCTCTCTCTCTTTTCCTCTCTCTCCCTCTCTCTTTTCCTCTCTCTCTTCCTCTCGCTCTCTCTCCTTTCCTCTCTCTCTCTCCTTTCCTCTCTCTCTTTTCCTCTCTCTCTCTTTTCCTCTCTCCTTTCCTCTCTCTCTCTTTTCCTCTCTCTCTGTTTTCCTCTCTCTTTTCCTCTCTCTCTTACCTCTCTCCCTCTCTTTCCTCTCTCTCTCTTTCCTCTCTCTCTCTTTTCCTCTCTCTTTTCCTCTCTCTCTTACTTCTCTCCCTCTCTTTCCTCTCTCTCTCTCTTTCCTCTCTCTCTCTTTTCTTTGCACTCTCTCTCTTTTCCTCTCTGTCTCTCTTTCTCTCCCTCTTTCCTCTCTCTCTCTTTCCTCTCTCTCTCTTTTCTTCGCGCTCTCTCTCTTTTCCTCTCTGTCTCTCTCTCACTCCCTCTCTCCCTCTCACTTGACGTAACAATGTACTTTAGTTTAATTGATTCGTTTACAATATTAGCGTAATTAAAATAATAATCAAGATTGTCAATGGGACAATCGGTAACGGCAATAATCAAGGGTAAAAATAACCATACAATGGACAATAACAATGGCATAGAGGACGTGTGCAGATTGGTTGGTCTGTCAGACACTGTCCCTCATGTTATGGCAGGCAGCAATGTAGTGCGTTGCCAACACACAGCTCTCTGTGTCCTCCCCCCAACAGGACAGGTAGTCTACTCTCATCAGAGGTCTTTGAAACCTTGAATAACGGTTTCAATTTTGGGGAAATGACACTCTAATTGTTTTATATTTTTTACATTTTGTGGTAAAATGCAGCTCTGTCTCGGGTTCTGCTGTGGTTGCACAGCCTTTCCTCTTCAGGGAGCCAGGTTTTCCTGTGTCTACCCTTCTCAATGACAAGGCTGTACTTTGTCAAGATTTTTCAAAGGTTTTGATCAGAAACGATGGTCAAATAGTTTGCTATGGTGTACTGTTGAGTTAGGTCAGATAGCACTGCATTTTGCTTTGTGCTTGTGCTTCCCAGTGGGTAATGTAGTTCATGTAGCTTTGACTGTGTTGTAATTTGGTTTATTCTGATTGATTGGATGTTCTGGTCCTGAGGCTTCAGTGTGTTAGTAGAACAGGTTTGTGAACTCAGCCTCAGGACTAGCTGGATGAGGGGACTCTTTTCTTTGCTCAGCTCTTGGCATTGCAGCGCTTGGTAATGATATGGAAGTGGTCACTGTATTTTAAATGTTTCCATAACTTAATTGCACTTTGAGTTTTTATTATTAGCAGATATTTCCTAATTCTGCCCTGCATTGTTTGAAGTTTTCCTCTGGACATGTAGGAGACCCTTACAGAAATCTGCATGCAGGATTTCAATGGTGTGTTTGTCCCATTGGGTGAAATCATGTTTTGCAAGTGGACCCCACACCTCAATGCCATAAAGTGCAATTGGTTCAATGAGACATTCAATTAGCTTTAGCCGCATTTAAATAGGTATTTCAATTTGAATTAGTTTTTTAATGGTGTAGAATGTCCTGCGTGCTTTCTCAGTTCTCTCAACCTCATTTAGGTGTCAAGTTGAGTTTATCTCTAAATCTAAGTAATTATAGTGTGTGCATTACTTTATATTTTGTATTTTGTACCAATTGAGAACTTTGGTCTAATTCCCTGAATTAGGTCTGGAAATACTGCTCTAGCAGGCCCAGGCTCTGCTGTAGGCCATGTGCTGTGTGTGACCGCAGGCACAGGTCATCTGCGAACAGCAGGCTTTGAATTGTGGAGACTAACACCAGGGGCTGAGGATTTTTCTAGAATAGTGGCCAACACGTTGATGTAAATATTGAAGAGCGTCGGCTCAGATTGCAACACTGGCAAAGGCCCCGTCCCTGGTTAAATAATTGTTATTTTCTTGCCAATTTTGAAGCTGCACGTATTGCCAGTATTGATTTAATTATGTCATGTGTTTTACCCCCTACACCACTTACAATTATTTTATCTTTCTCTATCTCATCTCTCTCTCTGTCTCTTTCTCTCCCTTTCCCTCGACCTCTGTGAGCCTCTTTCTCTCTCTCTCTCTCTCTCTCTCTCTCTCTCTCTCTCTCTCTCTCTCTCTCTCTCTCTCTCTCTCTCCTTTCTCTTTCTCCCTCCTGTCGATTGAGGTATCGCTGGCATCCATTCAACCAGGTCATTAACATTGATCAGATAGGGGCGTGGGTGTTGGGGCTAATTTTGGATTCCCCCGTAACGCACACTGATGGGTGTCCTCTGGACAGCTGGCCAGGATGTGATGAAAACCCAGTCTGGTAGTGACAGGGGTTCTGACCTGGAGATGATTTTTACTGAGTCTATTTCCTTGAGTCTCGTCTTCTTTCTTTCCCTCATCTTCCACCCCCTTCTCCTCCCACTCCTGGTCCTCCCTTCCCCCTCTTACCTCACACCTGCCACCTTCTCCTCTCTGCATCTTACTATTGTTGCCTCCTCGTCTTCTTTCCTCCTGAGTGGGTCTTATCTGACAGGCTCCTTGAGGAGTCTCTCCTCTCCTCTCCTCTCCTCTCCTCTCCTCTCCTCTCCTCTCCTCTCCTCTCCTCTCCTCTCCTCTCCTCTCCTCTCCTCTCCTCTCTCTCTACTGAAAATGAAGACAGCTGTTACAGCCAGTCACACTACTGACTGGGTGGCAGGGTGAATCATGGCGGTGAGAAATAACAACTACACAGGAAGAGTTTTCATTTTTTTGGGCCTTCTTATTTTGCCCATAGTTACATTTGTTAGAAACATTAGTTAGGAACTCTGTTGTGTATATGATAGAACTGAGTCCAGTTCAGTGGGTTTTGATCTAATTGACACTCAATTAGTCATGGTGACAAATGTTCTATCCCAGGAGGGAACGGAAAATGGTACAGTACCCAGGTTGCGTCTGTGTGTGTTCGTGTAATTGTATGCGCGGGTGTGTGAGCGCGTGTGGGGGAGAGAAAGGAGGAGGGAGGACTGATTGACGGATGATTATGTGGCTGGCCATCTGGACCGCAGTCAGAGAGAAGCTGAAGCCAATTCACCAGAGAAAGTGTGCGTGTGTGCGTGCATGCGTGCGTGCGTGATGTGTCTGTACAGGTATCTGTGTACATTTTTGGGATGTATTTCTCCCCATTCCCTGGTAGTATAGTATAAACATACATAACATGAAGCCCCAACGCAGTTGCACTCCCTTCCTTCTAATTGTTTGTACACTTTAACAATTAGCCTGCTAACAAGTCGTTACTATGCCCTGCGCCATATCCCTCCCTGCTATCTGACTGCCTAATTGAGTCAGTTGTATCTGAGGAGAAACCCTGTGCATAGTTACTATGACAACACAATACGGAAGAACACAGAGGATATCAGTGTGTTCTGTTCACCTCACAATAACACCTGTCTTCATCTCAGGGACCCCGCTCTCTGTCTTCATTGTGGAGCTGACACTACTACCTACTACCAGGCCTATGGGAAAAGAGTGGAGGACGGGATAGCCCACTCTCTGTAAAAGTCTGGATTTAATAAGTCAAGATAATGTATATGCCACTTAGTAGACACTTTTTTTCCAATGGGACTAACAGTACATTTTACTGTAGGATGTATATGACCTTGGCCAACTGAGGAATATGTGTGTCAACAGGCCATGTTGGACAGGCCATGTTGGACAGGCCATGTTGGACAGGCCATGTTGGAGCCTGGCAGAAGATGTATTAGCTACTGTACTGTGTTAACACAATGAGCTGGCTAGGCACCAGGCTTATTGACTGAAGGAAGGCTTACTGGATCACTTGTTTGTTTGCTAACACAGTTGACCTAATCTAGTGACCACTGGCCAGCTAGGCTAGCGAAGACAAATAATGAATCAACAGGAATTGTAGTTTGAAGTGCGATTGGGAGTCTAGCCACCCTAGACCCTAGGTGTGGTGTGTGAGAGTGGACTCCAGATGTTATGGAGAGAGTAAATGGCAGGCAACACTTACAAGGATGACTTTTATAGCATTGAACCAACAGGACATCTATACTCCACGTTGGCATCAAACATTCCATGACAACAGACATTCTAAATCACATTTTCTGTTTTCTGTGGAACTGTCTTCAGAGACAAATGGAAATTATTTGCAATGAAAAACTCTTTGAATAACAACTAATAACACCCCCCCCCCCCCCTCCAGAGGACCTGTTGCCAATTGGTTTCCCCAGCATTGACATGGGTCCTCAGCTGAAGGTGGTAGAGAGGACCAGGACGGCCACCATGCTGTGTGCTGCCAGTGGCATCCCTGACCCAGAGATCTCCTGGTTCAAAGACTTCCTCCCTATAGAGCCCAGCTCCAGCCAGGGACGCATTAAACAGCTGCGCTCAGGTAAGACAAATGGGAGTTCTTGTGTTTCTTTAATGATACATCCTCATTTCATTAAAACCTCACACCCCCCTTTAAATATCCCCTGTATTACATACTTACTTTGCACTCTACCCCACGATACAAAACAACACCACACATCACAATAACCAAAACCTCACCACTTAAACAACCGTATATCTTCCCCAGCTGTACAGACGGCACTCTCCGACACACCATATCTCCTGAAACATCTCCACACTCAAATTCTACCCAGAGGCGCACTGAGATCATCCCATTAAATAATAATAAAGGGTCTGTTACCCCCCCATCTTTGACCCTGTTCCTCCTTGTTAGCCAAGTAGCAAACTTTGTCTGAGAAATCAGATAATTCAACAACACACATTTGTCCTTTTCCTTATTTGAATACCTGTACTCCACGATAAACATCCCAACAGTAAGACCCACCTCCAACCTCTCACACAGACATTCCAACAGTAAGACCCACCCCAACCTCTCACACAGACATTCCAACAGTAAGACCCACCCCAACCTTTCACACAGACATTCCAACAGTAAGACCCACCCCAACCTCTCACACAGACATTCCAACAGTAAGACCCACCCCAACATCTCACACAGACATTCCAACAATAAGACCCACCCCAACCTCTCACACAGACATTCCCAACAGTAAAACCCACCCCAACCTCTCACACAGACATTCCAACAGTAAGACCCACCCCAACCTCTCACACAGACATTCCAACAGAGACATTAATGGCATTAACCTGGCACACACAAAAAACACATGAATCACAGTTTCACTCATGACACAGAAAGGTCACCCCTGCCCGATTCCCGGTTCAACCCGTGCCAACCAGCTGTTAGTGGCCAGGGCTCCATGAAGAACCCTCCACTGGAGGTCCCCTGACCTCTTCGGTACTGGGAGTTTGTAAAGCCCCCTCCATCTAAAACCCACCATACTCACCATACTCTCTAAAACCCACCTTCACTCCTGTTAGGCTCCTAATGTTCCTTACCTTTTTTTTCTTTTTTTTTCTTTGTTTTTACCCCTTTTTCTCCCCAATTTCGTGGTATCCAATTGTTGTAGTAGCTACTAACTTGTCTCATCGCTACAACTCCCGTACGGGCTCGGGAGAGACAAAGGTTGAAAGTCATGCGTCCTCCGATACACAACCCAACCAGCCGCACTGCTTCTTAACACAGCGTGCATCCAACCCGGAAGCCAGCCGCACCAATGTGTCGGAGGATACACCGTGCAGCTGGCAACCTTGGTTAGCGCGCACTGCGCCCGGCCCGCCACAGGAGTCGCTGGTGCGCGATGAGACAAGGACATCCCTACCGACCAAGCCCTCGCTAATCCGGACGACGCTAGGCCAATTGTGCGTCGCCCCACGGACCTCCCGGTCGCGGCCGGTTACGACAGAGCCCAGGGACTCTGATGGCACAGCTGGCGCTGCAGTACAGCGCCCTTAACCACTGCACCACCCGGGAGGCCAATGTTCCTTACCTTAATGCAGAGGTTGTAGAGGGCTTTACCTCCCACATCCTCAAACTCCCACAGGCTCGGAGTGTTAAAATCGAACAAGTCCCGAGTCCCCAGTCTATGCCGTCCCCAGTCTCTGCCGTCACCTACAGTGGCGGAACAATTTGTGGCCCCTCCCCCTTTGGCCGCTCAAACACCACCCTTACCGGCTCAGACAGTGCCTCCTGGACCTCCTCCAGGAATCCCTCCAGCAGCCTAAGAGATGTTAGTCATGTTCGTCGTGACAGGACTTCTGGGGTTTTCCACCCCTCCTCCCCCAGCAGCCGCAGGTCACGCAGCATTAGTGAACCCGTTGCAATCAGTCGCTTCCGCAGGGTGGCCGGCTGAACCATTCTCTAAAGGAAGGGCTGGGTTGTGGAAGATGGGCTCCTCCCACACCCACAGCCCCGGCTCCACACTCCCTTCTCGAGTGGGCCTTAGCAGCTGCCAGGCCCTCAGCACTGCAGAGTAAAAATCAGAGAGACCTGCTGTACTCAGCCTCTCCAGCTTCATGAGGAACAGCTGCAGGTCCAACACTAATCCATCAGCTCTCCTCAGCAGCGCGCATGCTGGCTCCTTCCAGCCAACATCAGTATGGTACAGCAGTCTCTGCGGCACCTTTAGTTAGATTGCAGCCACCCTGCTCTCCAGTTCCACCAGGCCCTGTCCTCCTTTCTTTACCCAACTGTGGGACAGACTATGTTTGTTCCCACACTCGGAACTCTGACTCTCTATTTGTTACACAGACTTTTGGCCTCCCATCCTATTCTAACCACCTCTCGCCAGCTTTGTATTCATGTTACCTGATGAAATTGCTGTTGCCATCTGATGCACATTCAGATGTCATAATTCAGCACTGCAGAGCTCTCCCTGTCCTCTGCCGTGCCTTTATTCTATTACTGTTGATGATATCTGGAAATGTGCATGTACACCCTGGCCCAACTACGGTTGCTAGTCCCAATTCTGAGTTGTGCTCTGATATCTGCTTCACTGATTTCTGCTCTCGTAAAAGCTTGGGTTTTATGCATGTTAAAACTAGAAGCTTATTATCTAAAATGGATCAATTGAAGTGTGGGTTCACAGCTCCAATCCAGATGTGTTGGTCATTACTGAGACGTGGTTAAGGAAGAGTGTTTTGAATATTGATGTTAACCTTTCCGGTTATAAACTTTTTCGGAAAGACAGATCTTCCAAAGGTGGGGGAGTGGCAATCTTTACCAAGGACCACCTTCAGTGCTTGGTTGTCTCCACCAAGTCTGTCCCCAAACAATTTGATTTGCTGGTTTTAAGCATTCAACTTTCAAATAGTTATTTGACTGTTGTGCTATCGTCCTCCATCAGCACCAGCCTGTACCCTACCTGCCCTAAGCTCTCTCCTGGCCCCTTACACTTAGCCTGAATTTGTCCTTACACCAAGTCCTAAAGCCATGGTACTCCCTAAATCTTTCTCAGATTATTACCAATCCCACACGGTATGACTCCAAACACCCAGAAAAGGCTACTCTCCTCAATGTTATCCACACAAATAATCCTGATAGGTATCAGTCTGGTATCAGTCTGTGTTTTCTGTAATGACCTTAGTGAGCACTGTTTTTACACCTTGCGTTCGTAATGGCTGCTCAGTGAAATGACCTGTCCTGATTGGTCATAGACGCTTGCTAAAAAATGTAATGAGTAAGTCTTCCTTCATGACCTGGCCTCTGTAAAATGGGATAGAAGCAGCTTGATCCCCTCTGTTGAAGATGCTTGGACCTTCTTTCTTGATATTTTCAGTGGTATTGTTGACAAACACGCCCCCATAAAGAAAATGAGAATTAAAAACAGGTTCAGCCCCTTGTTCAACCGTGATCTTGCAGAGTTACTCTACCTCAATAATTGCATTTGGCGAAAGGCTCGGCACAAGCATACTCAGGCTGACTGGCTATCATTCAGGCAAATGAGAAATACAGTAAGTGCACTCAGGCTATCCAGAAAGACAAAGTTAGTTACTTTAAGGAGCAGTTCTCTCTCTGTGGGTCTAACCCCAAGAAGTTCTGGAAAACGGTTAAAGACCTGGAGAATAAACCCTCCTCACAGCTACCCATGTCCCTTAATGTTGATGATGTGGTTGTTACTGACAAGAAGCACATGGCTGAGCTCTTTAATCACCACTTCATTAGGTCAGGATTCCTATTTGACTCAGCCATGCCTCCTTGACTGTCCAACATTTCCTCATCTCCCACCCCTTCTAATGCGACTATGCTTCTCCCTCTTTTTCCCCTGCCCCGCAACAAAGTTTCTCCCTGCAGGCGATCACTGAGTCAAAGGTGCTAAAGGAGCTCCTTAAACTTGACACCAAAAAAACATCTGGGTCAGATGGTTTAGATCCTTTCTTCTTTAAGGTTGCTGCCGCTATCATCTCCAAGCTTATCTCTGACCTTTTTAACCTAGCTCTCCTTTCTGGGGAGATTCCCAATGCTTGGAAGGCAGCCACGGTTCGCCCTTTATTTAAAGGGGGAGATCAAGCTGATGCTAACTGTTATTGGCCTATTTCTATTTTGCCCTGTTTATCAAAAGTGTTGGAAAAACTTGTCAATAATCAACTGACTGGCTTTCTTGATGTCTATAGTATTCTCTCTGATATGCAATCTGGTTTCCGCTCAGGTTATGGATGTGTCACTGCAACCTTAAAGGTGCTCAATGATGTCACCATTGCCCTTGATTCTAAGCAATATTGTGCTGCTATTTCTATTGACTTGGCCAAAGCTTTTGATACAGTAGACCATTCTATTATTGTGGGCCGGCTAAGGAGTATTGGTGTCTCAGGGGGGTCTTTGGGCTGGTTTGCTAACTACCTCTCTCAAAGAGTGCAGTGTATAAAGTCAGAAAATCTGCTGTCTCAGTCACTGCCTGTCACCAAGGGAGTGCCCCAAGGCTCGATCCTAGGCCCCATGCTCTTTTCAATTTACTTCAACAACATAGCTCAGGCAGTAGGAAGCTCTCTCTCCATTTATATGCAGATGATACAGTCTTATACTCAGCTGGCCCCTCCCCAGATTTTGTGTTAAATGCTCTACAACAAAGCTTTCTTAGTGTCCAAAAAGCTTTCTCTACCCTTAACCTTGTTCCGAACACCTCCAAAACAAAGGTCATGTGGTTTGGTAAGAAGAATGCCCCTCTTCCTACAGGTGTTATTACTACCTCTGAGGGTTTAGAGCTTGAGGTAGTCACCTCATACAAGTACTTGGGAGTATGGCTAGATCGTACACTGTCCTTCTGTCAGCGCATATCAAAGCGGCAGGCTAAAGTTAAATCTAGACTTGGTTTCCTCTATCGTAATCACTCCTCTTTCACCCCAGCTGCCAAACTAACCCTGATTCAGATTAGCATCCACCCCATGCTAGATTACGGAGACATCATTTATAGATTGGCAGGTAAGGGTGCTCTTGTGCGGCTAGATGTTCTTTACCTTTCGGCCATCAGATTTTCCACCAATGCTCCTTATAGGGCACATCACTGCACTCTATACTCTGTAAACTGGTCATCTCTGTATACCCGTCGCAAGACCCACTGGGTGATGCTTATTTATAAAATCCTCTTAGGCCTCACTCCCCCCTATCTTCGATATCTACTGCAGCCCACATCCTCCACATACAACACCCATTCTCCCAGTCACATTCTGTTAAAGGTCCCCAAAGCACACACAAACACTCAAACTGGACAGTTTTATCTAAATCTCTTCATTCAAAGACTCAATCATGGACACTCTTACTGACAGTTGTGGCTGCTTTGCATGATGTATTGTTGCCTCTACCTTCTTGCCCTTTGTGTTGTTGTCTGTGCCCAATAATGTTTGTACCATGTTTTGTGCTGCTACCATGTTGTGTTGCTACCATGCTGTGTTGTCATGTGTTGCTGCCTTGCTATGTTGTAGTCTTAGGTCTCTCTTCATGTAGTGTTGTCACAATTGTTGTGATGTGTGTTTTGTCTTGTATTTATGTTGTATTTATTTTTTATTTTAATCCCAGGCCCCCATCCCCGCAGGAGGCCTTTTGCCTTTTGGTAGGTAGGCCACCATTGTAAATAAGAGTTTGTTCTTAACTGACTTGCCTAGTTAAGTAAAGGTTAAATAAATAAAATACATTTGTGCACGGACAACCTCAGCCAGTGATGGCCCGACCAGAAGAAATCAACCAGCTTGCAGGGGGAGGTGTGTGCCCTAGTTCACCTTAGCTGACGAAGCTCCCTCGTACAACTTCAAACTAGTCTCTAGTGCCTGCATATCCTGCCCATCCCTGACCATCACAGAAATGTAATATGCATACTCTGACACTCCCTGCAGTCTCCTGTGTATGAGGCCCAAAACAGGCTCAATGGCTCGTGTATATAACTGGCCCGATTGAGGGCATCCTTGTCTAATGCCCCACCTCACCCAGACTGGCCTACTGAGAACCCCACCCTGCCTTGACCATACATGACGCCCCACTATACAACATCTTCACATAGGCCAAAAACATTTCCCCAAACACCGACATCACATTTAACAGATACTCATGGTCCTCTCTATCAAATGCCTTCTCTTGGTCGAAAGAGACATGTCCAAAGTTCACATTAGAACCTCTCGACAAGTCCAACTCGCCCCTGACTAAGAACATGTGTTCCGTGATTGAGCGTCCCAGTACACAACATGTCTGGTTCTTGTGTACTATAGAGTCCAGATGAGACTTCCGTCTGTTAGCAAGGACCTTGGCAAATATCTTGTAGTCTGCACAGAGCAATGCCACAGGCCTCCAGTTCTTAAGATCATGTAGTCCTCTTTTTTGGGCAGGAGAGTCAGAACTGCCTGACGGCAGCATATCGGCAACTATCCTACCCCGACGCACTCATGCAACAAGCAAAAGAAGTCCAGTCGAATTAGAATTTTTAAAATAAAACTCCAGGTGACCCCCGGTGCATGGCTGGGGAACATCTGGGTTATGGCCTCTGCCAGTTCAAGGGACAACAGGGGAATGCCCATTTCATCCCTCTGTGCCAGATAGAGCTTAGGGACTTCTGCAAACAAAACCTGAGCAACACATAGGATCACACAGTTCTGCCCTATACAACTCAGTATAAAACTCCCCAGTCCACTCCTGCATCTCCCCCACCACAGAGGTCACCCGCCCATCAGACAGCCGTAGACAATGCATACCCTTGGCTTCACCACTCTGTCTTTCCAAACCAAAGAAGAAGGAGATGGGTGCATCTCCTTGAGCATGGAGAACCTAGCTCTTACAAGTGCTCCCTTTGCTTTAACCTGGAAAAAGTAAATTAGCCTGGAGGCCTACATTGCCTTGCCCCACCAGCTCTACCGTCAATTCACACTGATTCTACGCTCGAGTTCCCCACAATACTATTCTAGCCTCTGAGGATGAGAGAGCTGTGTACTGTTGACAGAAAAGCAGAATTGTGGCTTTTCCCACATCCCACAATTGACTCAGAGACTCATATTCCTCTCTTCGCTGCCCCCACCTTTCCCAAAAAGTCTGGAAACCTGAGCAAAAAGTGGCAACTTGTAAGAACTTTACATTAAATTTCCAACAGGTTGCTTGCCGAGGTCCTGGTGAAATAGACAGCCGAGCCATGGTTATGTGGTGATCTGAAAAACCCACCGGGAGAATGGTAGCACCCAACAGCTTATTGTTCTGATTCCTAGACATGTAAAACTGATAGTCAGGCTGTACTCACTCTAGCCCCAAAGACCTTCACCCATGTATACTGACATGTGTTGGGATGTCTAGTTCTCCAAACATCCACAAGGTCAAACTGCTTAACGATGTCCCTTTAACTTTCGTTAAATCAATCGTACAGTTCCAGTCCCCGCCGACCACCGGCGTCTCCTCAGGCGCTACCTGTGAGAGTTCCTGTCTAAGACACCCAAACAGACAACCCCTCTCCCTCCCTGTGTTAGGGGCATACAAATTTATAAGGACAAAACCCCAGTTGTTAATTTCTGCTCTTACTACAAGCGGTCTACCCCTACAGACCTCCTTTGAGGAACACATTTGTACAGCCAGACCCAGTGGCAAAAGGACTGCATCCCCTGCACTAACATTTGTTCTATGGCTTAGCACACTTGCCCCTTTCAACCAGAGCCTCTGTACTTTATTTTGTTTTACATATTTACCCAACAGACTCCTCTTTCCAGAAAAAAAATATTCATCTAAATAGTAAAGTGTCTGAAGGTAGACCCTTACGCACGGTTGTGACCCACTTCCTCAACCTAAAACGTTTCGTGGGTGAGAGGTACCATGCCCCTCATTTTTCATAGCGTGTTGTACTGATTTTACAAACTTTCCCGTATCGCAAAAAAAGCTTCAAGATGAACCTTTTTCCCTTTAGTCTCATTCAGGAACCTTGGCAGTTACCTCACCGTGTACTTTGACCCCTCTGCCTGACTGGCTGTCAGCTCTGGACCCATTAAGGAGGAGTCTGAAAAGAAAGCCTCCTCATCGTCCTCTTCCTCAGACTCACCTTCCTCCTCCTCATCTCCATCTTCCATCCTGACCACCTGCCCTTTCTTTCTAGTCGGGGCCAGAAAACCGCTAGCAAACTTACCAAACCGACTCAGCTTTTTCTGGATTTGATCATCCCTAGTCGAAGGAGTTAAAAGATGAGAAATCAGCAGCAACACATTCAAAATAACTGTGTGTTAACCCTCCACCATAGAAAATAAACATTTTAAGAAAAGACCAAGGAAAGAATCAAGAAAATAAGTAAGGACAGAGCCCTCCACGCAACCTCTCAACTATAAAACACTCCCAGCATGCACTGAGAGGGAGAACAACTCTCAATGGACTTCTAGGTTAGCTGTGTAGCCTACAGCACAAGCTGTAGATCTGAACTAATGTTCATAGCTAACTCCTTGAAGCCCTCTTCCAGGTCAAGGTAGTTTGTTTCTTCTATGTGTCTGAAGAGAGCCGAGCCCATATCCACAAAGCGTCTCAGAGTTGGAATAATGCTCTAGGATCTGTCCATAAAGTGGTATTAATTACGATCAAAAAGGCTACACTGATCCTTGACCAGCACTCCTAGTCTAAGATGCTTTGTGGATATGGGCCTAGGCTTATTGTCTGGGCATGTCTGACTCAGAATCCATCAGAGATAGGAGGGTGACAGAACAACAAATTGACTCTTGAGTTACATTCACATTTTATGAGTTCCCCTGTCCTAACATCTTTGTGTCAGGGTCAGTACTGTGTGTTCTGATGTATCATATTTATCTCTTTCCATCCTGAGGTTTTGTGTTTGTCTTGTATTTTAATCTACAAGTGGATTATGTGGTTTGAATAATTCTTATATCAGATGTACAGTGGGGCAAAAAAGTATTTAGTCTGCCACCAATTGTGCAAGTTCTCCCACTTAAAAATATGAGAGAGGCCTGTAATTTTCATCATAGGTACACTTCAACTATGACAGACAAAATTAGAAGAAAAAAAATCCAGAAAATCATATTGTAGGATTTTTTATGAATTTATTAGCAAATTATGGTGGAAAATAAGTATTTGGTCACCTACAAACAAGCAAGATTTCTGGCTCTCACAGACCTGTAACTTCTTTAAGAGGCTCCTCTGTCCTCCACTCGTTACCTGTATTAATGGCACCTGTTTGAACTTGTTATCAGTATAAAAGACACCTGTCCACAACCTCAAACAGTCACACTCCAAACTCCACTATGGCCAAGACCAAAGAGCTGTCAAAGGACACCAGAAACAAAATTGTAGATCTGCACCAGGCTGGGAAGACTGAATCTGCAATAGGTAAGCAGCTTGATTTGAAGAAATCAACTGTGGGAGCAATTATTAGGAAATGGAAGACATACAAGACCACTGATAATCTCCCTCGATCTGGGGCTCCACGCAAGATCTCACCTCGTGGGGTCAAAATGATCACAAGAACGGTGAGCAAAAATCCCAGAACCACACGGGGGGACCTAGTGAATGACCTGCAGAGAGCTGGGACCAAAGTAACAAAGCCCACCATCAGTAACACACTACGCCGCCAGGGACTCAAATCCTGCAGTGCCAGACGTGTCCCCCTGCTTAAGCCAGTACATGTCCAGGCCCGTCTGAAGTTTGCTAGAGAGCATTTGGATGATCCAGAAGAAGATTGGGAGAATGTTATATGGTCAGATGAAACCAAAATATAACTTTTTGGTAAAAACTCAACTCGTCGTGTTTGGAGGACAAAGAATGCTGAGTTGCATCCAAAGAACACCATACCTAATGTGAAGCATGGGGGTGGAAACATCATGCGTTGGGGCTGTTTTTCTGCAAAGGGACAAGAACGACTGATCTGTGTAAAGGAACGAATGAATGGGGCCATGTATCGTGAGATTTTGAGTGAAAACCTCCTTCCATCAGCAAGGGCATTGAAGATGAAACGTGGCTGGGTCTTTCAGCACGACAATGATCCCAAACACACCGCCCGGGCAATGAAGGAGTGGCATTTCAAGGTGGGGCATTTCAACCCCATAGAAAATCTTTGGAGGGAGTTGAAAGTCCGTGTTGCCCAGCAACAGCCCCAAAACATCACTGCTCTAAAGGAGATCTGCATGGAGGAATGGGCCAGAATACCAGCAACAGTGTGCGAAAACCTTGTGAAGACTTACAGAAAACGTTTGACCTCTGTCATTGCCAACAAAGTATTGAGATAAACTTTTGTTATTGACCAAATACTTATTTTCCACCATATTTTGCAAATAAATTCATTACAAAATCCTATAATGTGATTTTCTGGATTTTTTTTTTCTCATTTTGTCTGTCATAGTTGAAGTGTACCTATGATGAAAATTACAGGCCTCTCTCATCTTTTTAAGTGGGAGAACTTACACAATTGGTGGCTGACTAAATACTTTTTTTGCCCCACAGTATATACAGTATGAACATATACACAGAAACATACAGTACGTGAACAATTCAAAATGACAAATAAACCCTAATCCAATACTCTTGATATAAGGAACACATTAGAATGACCTTGAATGTCCCTAATAGGTCCCTGATGGGACCACACAACAACACGGTGGGAGTGCAAAGCCACATGGAGAACGTGCTCCATGCGTACTGTATCTAAACAAAACTACTGCTTTGTTTTCTTTTTGTTCCTCTCTATAATCTTCAACAGCTTTTGGTAAGTATTACTCTTACCCTAGCCATGCCCAAACCCTTAGGATATGTCCATAAGACTACAGTCACTCCAACTTTAAAGCAGTGTTCCCCAAATGGTGGTTCAGGACTAATTGGTGTCCCACCGCAAGTTCCTTTTTGATTGTAGGTCACAGTTAAGGACTGGACTGCGACTAGAAACATGATTTTTGTTTATTTGGATGGTCACAAGTCAAACAACTTTGAGGACCACTGCATTAAATTTCCTTTGAGATACTGAGTGAGTCCCTCTACAGTTCCTTTTTGTCCAGCTGGTCCCTCTCCTTGCTAGGCTCAGAGTGTCTCCACATACGCAAACACACACGCGCACACAGATGCACACACACACACACACACACACACAAAAACACACACATCCATCCATCATCTCCCTGAAAGGGGTATAGTGATGCATATGGTCCAAGAGTCATATTCTTCAAAAATGGTGTCTATTTTGTACATCCATCTGTTATGTAGATCCTTCCAGCCATATGCATTAGGAGACTTCTGTAGGCCAATCCTCCTCATTAAATTGGGATTGAGGCTTGCAGAATTACCCCTAATGTATAACTTGGGATTCACACAACAGATGGTGTGCAATATGGACTCAGTTTGACATTACACCACGTTTGACATGTGAAATTGCCCGACAAATGTTGGATTTGAGTTAACTATCCCTTGGGTTAGTGATGATGGACTGACATCTCTCCTATTCAATTTTGGGCGGGGAGACACACACACACACACACACACACACACACACACACACACACTAAAAGCACATGATCAACTCCAGAAAATCTGGACTCCACCTAGATCAGGAGCAGGTCTTTGAACCAAGCAATCTCATTCAGGGCCAGTCAGTCATTCACAACTGTCTGTGGTTGATTTTCCTGTTTTCCCCACCCTGGCCTCCTATATATATGTCAACAACTTGAATTGTTGTAGTTTTGTATCCATCTGTGTTTGTCTGTGTCTCTGAGCATGTGTCTGTGTTTCATGTGTTGTCTCAAGGAGAGTGTGTTTTAATGCTGTAGGGTACTCTCTCTACCTCCCTCCCTCTCTTTACCTTCCCCACATGAAAAAAGACTACAGTTTACTATAGAATACTACAGTACTTACTATTCTTACTATTCTGTAGTAAACTCTAGTATACTGTAGAATACTATACTACACACTGTAGTATCCTTCGATCAAGTGTAGTACTGTAGAATACTATAGTAAACACTGTAGTATTATCAGAAAAAAAAGCACTGTAGTAAATACAATACATATATATTGTCCGCAAAAAAACACTACAGTCTGCAAAAACACAACACTTTTTTTATCCCAATTTCATGATATACAATTGGTAGTTACAGTCTTGTCCCATCGCTGCAACTCCCATACAGACTCGGGACAGTGAAAGGTCGAGAGCCGTGCATCCTCCGAAACAGGACCCCACACTGCTTCTTGACACAATGCTCGCTTAACCCAGAAGCCATCTGCACCAATGTGTCGGAGGAAACCCGGACGACGCTGGGCCAATTGTGTGCCGCCTCATGGGTCTCCCGTGGCGGCCGGCTGCGACACAGCCTGGGATCGAACCAGGATCTGTAGTGACACAGCTAGCACTGCGATACAGTGCCTTAGACCGATGCACCACTCGGGAGGCCCCAACACTACACTTTTTTAGCTATAGTAAATACTACAGTATTTAATTTGCATATACTCTGCCCATTCCGTCCCCCATATCCCAGTTTGTACCAGCCAAGTGAGAAACCTACATGATCATATATTGTGTTCCATACAGGTTATACGTTCAGAACCCAGTCCTACCTACCTACAGATTGTACGTTCAGAACCCAGTCCTACCTACATACAGATTATACGTTCAGAACACAGTCCTACCTACCTACAGATTGTACGTTCAGAACACAGTCCTACCTACCTACAGATTGTACTTTCAGAACACAGTCCTACCTACCTACAGATTGTACGTTCAGAACCCAGTCCTACCTACATACAGATTATACGTTCAGAACACAGTCCTACCTACCTACAGATTGTACTTTCAGAACACAGTCCTACCTACCTACAGATTGTACGTTCAGAACATAGTCCTACCTACCTACAGATTGTACTTTCAGAACACAGTCCTACCTACCTACAGATTATACGTTCAGAACACAGTCCTACCTACCTACAGATTGTACGTTCAGAACACAGTCCTACCTACATACAGATTATACGTTCAGAACACAGTCCTACCTACCTACAGATTGTACGTTCAGAACACAGTCCTACCTACATACAGATTATACGTTCAGAACACAGTCCTACCTACCTACAGATTGTACTTTCAGAACACAGTCCTACCTACCTACAGATTGTACGTTCAGAACACAGTCCTACCTACCTACAGATTGTACTTTCAGAACACAGTCCTACCTACCTACAGATTGTACGTTCAGAACCCAGTCCTTCCTACCTACCTACAGTCCTACCTACCTTGTAATTAGTACAATATACTACAATCTGCAAAAACACTACATTAATTACTATAGTATATACTACAGTTTTCTTTTACTACAGTATTTATTTTATCAAATCAAATGTTATTGGTCACGTACACATGTTTTGCAGATGTTATCGCAGGTGCAACGAAATGCTTGTGTTTCTAACTCCAACTGTGCAGTATTACCTAACAATACAAAATAATACACAAAAACTACGAAAGGAATTAAGAAATATCAGGACGAGCAATGTCAGAGGCGGAATATAATCATATATCTATATATGTGACCGACCACCTCGATTCGGCTCAATTCGGTCCTATGTAACGGAATCTGAAATGGTGTTTTTTTTTACATTGGATTAAAGCGAAGACTCAGCTGCAAAATTGAGCAACAATAGAACATATTTCTGCTTTGAAAGTTGACGAACTTGAAACCCCACTTTTAGAAAATGGCCCGTGAACGTTTAGGTACACATACTGGAGAGCTCTTCTTTGTCTACACCCATTCAGCATCGTTCACACCCTCTTAAGCCTTAGCCCCACCCATCTCCTTAACGCTTGAGGCCATGTGAGTCGATGTGGTAACAGAGTGAATACAGTAGTGTAATAAACAACCAAATATTTCAAGACTAAAATTGGTGAAAGTAGTAGCAAAAAGTAGTAGTAATAATACACATTATGTAGTCCTTGGCCTATATCCTAATCTGACTTTGGTGCAGGTCATGTTTTTCTTCACATTACCGTCTCTGGTAAACACACACTATATCAAA
Organism: Oncorhynchus mykiss; assembly: GCF_057628025.1. NCBI lineage: Eukaryota > Metazoa > Chordata > Actinopteri > Salmoniformes > Salmonidae > Oncorhynchus > Oncorhynchus mykiss. Next base: position 79,481,316 of record NC_143029.1, read on the forward strand.
TAAAATCTATGTTTATTTGTCAAATGCACAAGATACAGAAGATCTAAACGTAGTGTTGTGTTGTGATGGGCCGGGTCTAGGAGTGTTGTGTTGTGATGGGCCGGGTCTAGTAGTGTTGTGTTGTGATGGGCCGGGTCTAGTAGTGTTGTGTTGTGATGGGCCGGGTCTAGTAGTGCTGTGTTGTGATGGGCCGGGTCTAGTAGTGCTGTGTTGTGATGGGCCGGGTCTAGTAGTGCTGTGTTGTGATGGGCCGGGTCTAGTAGTGCTGTGTTGTGATGGGCCGGGTCTAGTAGTGCTGTGTTGTGATGGGCCGGGTCTAGTAGTGCTGTGTTGTGATGGGCCGGGTCTAGTAGTGTTGTGTTGTGATGGGCCGGGTCTAGTAGTGCTGTGTTGTGATGGGCCGGGTCTAGTAGTGCTGTGTTGTGATGGGCCGGGTCTAGTAGTGCTGTGTTGTGATGGGCCGGGTCTAGTAGTGCTGTGTTGTGATGGGCCGGGTCTAGTAGTGCTGTGTTGTGATGGGCCGGGTCTAGTAGTGTTGTGTTGTGATGGGCCGGGTCTAGTAGTGTTGTGTTGTGATGGACCGGGTCTAGTAGTGTTGTGTTGTGATGGGCCGGGTCTAGTAGTGTTGTGTTGTGATGGGCCGGGTCTAGTAGTGCTGTGTTGTGATGGGCCGGGTCTAGTAGTGCTGTGTTGTGATGGGCCGGGTCTAGTAGTGCTGTGTTGTGATGGGCCGGGTCTAGTAGTGCTGTGTTGTGATGGGCCGGGTCTAGTAGTGCTGTGTTGTGATGTGCCGGGTCTAGTAGTGCTGTGTTGTGATGGGCCGGGTCTAGTAGTGTTGTGTTGTGATGGGCCGGGTCTAGTAATGCTGTGTTGTGATGGGCCGGGTCTAGTAGTGCTGTGTTGTGATGGGCCAGGTCTAGTAATGCTGTGTATGTAATAAGCCGTGTCTGGCTTTACTCTCCTGGGGATGATGGAGGTACTGTTTCAGAAATGGGAGTGGGGGGGGGGGGGTGGGGGGGGGGGGGGGGGGGGGGTCCCTGCCAAGTGTTGCATCATTTAGGTTCTTAGCAAATGTTCTGACACTGACAATGATCAAGGTGTACATTGTCGTATAAGTGTTTGCATGTCAGAGTGGGATGGTGAGACATTCTGACGTTGAACAGTGAGGCACAGTCATCAGTCATCTGTTAATTTATTTTGTTGATCAACTGCCCTGGGAAGTCTTTTCTTGGTAGGGGGTTGGACACAACTATGTTGGTTGTTGGGAACATAGCCTGTGCCCACAGTGTTCTCACTGCCCCAGATACATTTTCACCTTTGGCACGAAGGTCATTTGTGCCAGTGTGGATGATGATGTTGTCAGGGGTGTCAATCCTGGTCTGACTGAGTAGCTGCATTGCACGGTCAGTTGTAGGACACCAGAACTTATGCACCTGGTGTCTAGTGAATCATCTTTCCTGGACCAAGAACTTCCCATTTGAATCGATAAGGATTGCAGTTGTGGGTGAATGTCTGGGTGGAGCAGACTGGGAGGCTGGGAGGTTGACCTGGGCTGGAGGAGGCTGGGAGGTTGACCTGGGCTGGAGGAGGCTGGGAGGTTGACCTGGGCTGGAGCAGGCTGGGAGGTTGACCTGGGCTGGAGGAGGCTGGGAGGTTGACCTGGGCTGGAGCAGACTGGGAAGGGGGGTGCAGTGTCATCAGGCTGTGGTGGAGGCCATGCTGGTTATGTTGGTCTCAGGTTCTGCCTGTGTTGTACCAAGCTGGTGGACATGTTCTCTAGATGGAGAGGACATAATGACTAGCGGCTAGTTGAGGGTGTCAATGTACCTCTCTCTGCACTAGCTCCTCTCTTGTTGTGCTCAGATGGTCTCCGTGGTCATCATTTGTCTGACTCAGTTTGTCTATTCTGCTTTCTAATTTAGCAGTAGATGCTCTTAGTTTCTGGACAGTGTCATCCTCTCGAAGCTTGTTCTGTCTGAGTTCTAGGAAGTCTGCTTCGACTAGAGAGAGGGTGTTGTGGAAACGTTGCATAGCATGTGTTCTTGGTGTTGTAGGCATGTGTCGTGGAAATTTCCTCTATTTACCAAATCATGAGAGCAAACCACACACAAGTCAGAGTTAGTTATCACAAAGTCCATTTTTAATTATATGAGCTCTATCACAACCCTGTGACTCTCAGATCAATTCAGTGTCTATCAATGAATTATCTGAGAGTCCCTCACACATTGCAACTGAGATCCTTTAATAGCAAAGACACACACATAGCCAGACAGCATAGGCATAACTCATCGTTCAGCTTTATCTCCCAAACTATGCTCTTCTCTCAAACTCAGAACCATAAACCAATCCTCCATATCAACAGGCATATATCAAATCCATCCTTTCTTGACAAGATCACAGAGACACACTGACTGGCACACAGACATTGTGGAGCCAAGAGATACACGCTTGACCTGTCCCCTCTCTCCGGCCCAAGCAACTTAGTCTTGACATAGAACAGATACTGCAACCCCGCCACAGTATTATACAAAAATAACATTCTGATGAGAAGTAACTTACAAACATATGATGAATATAAAACATCTTACCTATGTTACCAACCAATTCTGATTATTCCCCAACACATGTCCTTGGCTCTGTCTGCTGCAGGTGAGGTAGGTAGAGGGACACTGAGGGCTTCTTGCTGGGTCACAGAGACTGTTGAGGTTTGGGGCCTGGTTTTCTCCATCATCTCCCTCCTTTTACTTTTTCCTCGGTTTCTGAGATGAGTTCTGCCTCTACTTTTAAGGAAACAAACATATTCTCTAAAGCCTGGAGGCTTGAATCATTGTCTTGTATCAATACAGTTCCATTATTGTACAAGTTGACTATTTGATACGTGTTGCTCTGGTCAGCTTCTTCAAAAATGCTGATTTGACGTCCTTGGCTGTTGTCTCTCTTTTTGGAGAAAGGGAAATGGTTGCAAATAACCCTTTTCCATATGTGCCCTCCTTTGGTATTAAATATTACATTTGCTCTTGTTTTGCAACTGGTAAGATCTGCAAACAGGCATTCATGGTTCTGTCCCATCATCAAACCTAGCTTTCTCCATCTGGATGTCTGGTGGGTAATGTCATGTACTGTCATGTTGTGTCTTGTCTCTGTCCTTTCCCTTCACCCTGTCTCCCTCTGCTGGTCGTTGTTAGGTTACCTTTTCTCCCCCGCTTTCCCCCAGCTGTTCCTTGTCTCCTCTAACTACCCATTCACCCCGTTTCCCACCTGTTCCCTTTTTTCCCTCTGATTAGGTCCCTATATCTCTCTCTGTTTCTGTTCCTGTCCTTGTCGGATTCTTGTTTGTTGTGTTTCATGCCTGAGCCAGACTATCGTCATGTTTGCTGTAACCTTGTCCTGTCCTGTCGGAATCTGCCGGTCTATCTGAGCCTACCTATGTTTGGTTATTAAAGAAGCTCTGTTTAAGTTAGTTCGCTTTTGGGTCCTCATTCACTCACCATAACAGAAGAATCCGACCAAGAATGGACCCAGCGACTTCGGATCCTCTCCACTCAGCCGCCGGGATCCAGGGAGCGATGCTAGGCAGACACGAGCAGGAAGTGTCTGCTGCTCGACATGCCGTTGAGACCCTGGCCACCCAAGTCTCCAACCTCACAGAACAGGTTCACCATCTCCGCCTCGATCCACCGGCCACTTCCAGGGCTTTCGAATCTCCGGAGCCCAGAATCAATAACCCGCCGTGTTACTCTGGGGAGCCCACTGAATGCCGCTCGTTCCTCACCCAGTGTGATATTGTGTTTTCTCTCCAGCCCAACACTTACTCCAGGAGCACTGCTCGTGTCGCCTACGTCATATCTCTCCTTATTGGACGGGCTCGTGAGTGGGGCACGGCAATCTGGGAGGCAAGGGCTGAGTGTACTAACCAGTATCAAGACTTTAAGGAGGAGATGATACGGGTTTTTGATCGATCTGTTTTTGGGGAGGAGGCTTCCAGGGCCCTGTCTTCCCTATGTCAAGGCAATCGATCCATAACAGACTACTCTATTGAGTTTCGCACTCTTGCTGTCTCCAGTGGCTGGAACGAGCCGGCCTTGCTTCTGGAGGGTTTCCGCGCAGAGGTAAAGGATGAGATTCTCTCCCGGGAGGTTCCTTCCAGCGTGGATTCCTTGATTGAACTCGCTATTCGCATTGAGCGACGGGTTGATCTTCGTCACCGAGCTCGTGGAAAGGAGCTCGCGCTCTCCGTCGCCTCCCTCTCCGCATCACTACCATCTTCCTCTGCCGGCTCGGGTGCTGAGCCCATGCAGCTGGGAGGTATCCGCATCTCGACTAAGGAGAGGGAACGGAGAATCACCAACCGCCTCTGTCTCTATTGCGGTTCCGCTGGTCATTTTGTCACTTCATGTCCAGTAAAAGGCCAGAGCTCGTCAGTAAGCGGAGGGCTACTGGTGAGCGCTACTACTCCTGTCTCTCCTTCAAGATCCTGCACTACCTTGTCGGTCCATCTACGCTGGACCGGTTCGTCAGCTTCCTGCAGTGCCTTAATAGACTCTGGGGCGGAGGGCTGTTTTATGGACGAGACCTGGGCTCGGGAACATGACATTCCTCTCAGACAGTTAAAGGAGCCCACGGCCTTGTTCGCCCTGGATGGTAGTCCTCTCCCCAGGATTCAGCGTGAGACGCTACCTTTAACCCTCACTGTTTCTGGTAATCATAGTGAAACCATTTCTTTTTTAATTTTTCGTTCACCTTTTACACCTGTTGTTTTGGGCCATCCCTGGCTAGTTTGTCATAATCCTTCCATTAATTGGTCTAGTAATTCTATCCTCTCCTGGAACGTCTCTTGTCATGTGAAATGTTTAATGTCTGCTATCCCTCCTGTTTCCTCTGTCTCTTCTTCACAGGAGGAGCCTGGTGATTTGACAGGGGTGCCGGAGGAATATCACGATCTGCGCACGGTGTTCAGTCGGTCCAGGGCCACCTCTCTTCCTCCACACCGGTCGTATGATTGTAGTATTGATCTCCTTCCGGGAACCACCCCCCCCCCGGGGTAGACTATACTCTCTGTCGGCTCCCGAACGTAAGGCTCTCGAAGATTATTTGTCTGTAGCTCTTGACGCCGGTACCATAGTCCCCTCCTCCTCTCCCGCCGGAGCGGGGTTTTTTTTTGTCAAGAAGAAGGACGGGTCTCTGCGCCCCTGCATAGATTATCGAGGGCTGAATGACATAACAGTGAAGAATCGTTATCCGCTTCCTCTTATGTCTTCAGCCTTCGAGATCCTGCAGGGAGCCAGGTTTTTCACTAAGTTGGACCTTCGTAACGCTTACCATCTCGTGCGCATCAGGGAGGGGGACGAGTGGAAGACGGCGTTTAACACTCCGTTAGGGCACTTTGAATACCGGGTTCTTCCTTTCGGCCTCGCTAACGCTCCAGCTGTCTTTCAGGCATTAGTCAATGATGTCCTGAGAGACATGCTGAACATCTTTGTTTTCGTTTACCTTGACGATATCCTGATTTTTTCACCGTCACTCCAGATTCATCTTCAGCACGTTCGACGTGTCCTCCAGCGCCTTTTAGAGAATTGTCTTTTTGTGAAGGCTGAGAAGTGCACTTTTCATGCCTCCTCCGTCACATTTCTCGGTTCTGTTATTTCCGCTGAAGGCATTAAGATGGATCCCGCTAAGGTCCAAGCTGTCATTGATTGGCCCGTCCCTAAGTCACGCGTCGAGCTGCAGCGCTTTCTCGGCTTCGCGAACTTCTATCGTCGTTTCATCCGTAATTTCGGTCAGGTGGCAGCTCCTCTCACAGCCCTTACTTCTGTCAAGACGTGCTTTAAGTGGTCCGTTTCCGCCCAGGGAGCTTTTGATCTCCTCAAGAATCGTTTTACATCCGCTCCTATCCTTGTTACACCTGACGTCTCTAGACAGTTCGTTGTCGAGGTTGACGCGTCAGAGGTGGGCGTGGGAGCCATCCTTTCTCAGCGCTCCCTCTCTGACGACAAGGTCCACCCATGCGCGTATTTTTCTCATCGCCTGTCGCCGTCGGAACGTAACTATGATGTGGGTAACCGCGAACTGCTCGCCATCCGGTTAGCCCTAGGCGAATGGCGACAGTGGTTGGAGGGGGCGACCGTTCCTTTTGTCGTTTGGACTGACCATAGGAACCTTGAGTACATCCGTTCTGCCAAACGACTTAATGCGCGTCAGGCGCGTTGGGCGCTGTTTTTCGCTCGTTTCGAGTTCGTGATTTCTTATCGTCCGGGCTCTAAGAACACCAAGCCTGATGCTTTGTCTCGTCTCTTCAGTTCTTCAGTAGCCTCCACTGACCCCGAGGGGATTCTCCCTGAGGGGCGTGTTGTCGGGTTGACTGTCTGGGGAATTGAGAGGCAGGTAAAACAAGCGCTCACTCACACTCCGTCGCCGCGCGCTTGTCCTAGGAACCTTCTTTTCGTTCCCGTTCCTACTCGTCTGGCCGTTCTTCAGTGGGCTCACTCTGCCAAGTTAGCCGGCCACCCTGGCGTTCGGGGTACGCTTGCTTCCATTCGCCAGCGTTTTTGGTGGCCCACCCGGGAGCATGACACGCGTCGTTTCGTGGCTGCTTGTTCGGTCTGCGCGCAGACTAAGTCCGGTAACTCTCCTCCTGCCGGCCGTCTCAGGCCGCTTCCTATTCCCTCTCGACCGTGGTCTCACATCGCCTTAGATTTTGTCACCGGACTGCCTTCGTCAGCGGGGAAGACTGTTATTCTTACGGTTGTCGATAGGTTCTCTAAGGCGGCTCATTTCATTCCCCTTGCTAAGCTTCCTTCTGCTAAAGAGACGGCACAAATCATCATCGAGAATGTTTTCAGAATTCATGGCCTTCCGTCAGACGTCGTTTCGGACAGAGGTCCGCAATTCACGTCTCAATTTTGGAGGGAGTTTTGCCGTTTGATTGGGGCTTCCGTCAGTCTCTCTTCCGGCTTTCACCCCCAGTCTAACGGTCAAGCAGAACGGGCCAATCAGACTATTGGTCGCATCTTACGCAGTCTTTCTTTTCGTAACCCTGCGTCTTGGTCAGAACAGCTCCCCTGGGCAGAATACGCCCACAACTCGCTTCCTTCGTCTGCGACCGGGCTATCTCCTTTTCAGAGTAGCCTCGGGTACCAGCCTCCGCTGTTCTCATCTCAGTTCGCCGAGTCCAGCGTCCCCTCCGCTCAGGCTTTTGTCCAACGTTGCGAGCGCACCTGGAAGAGGGTCAGGTCTGCACTTTGCCGTTATAGGACGCAGACTGTGAGGGCTGCTAATAAGCGTAGAACTAAGAGTCCTAGATATTGTCGCGGTCAGAGAGTTTGGCTCTCCACTCAGAACCTTCCCCTTAAGACGGCTTCTCGCAAGTTGACCCCGCGGTTCATTGGTCCGTTCCGTATTTCTCGGGTCATTAATCCTGTCGCAGTTCGACTTCTTCTTCCGCGATACCTTCGTCGCGTCCACCCGGTCTTCCATGTCTCCTGCATCAAGCCCGTCCTTCGCGCCCCCGCTCGTCTTCCCCCCCCCCCCCCCATCCTTGTCGAGGGCGCACCCATCTACAGGGTCCGTAGAATTTTGGACATGCGTCCTCGGGGCCGTGGTCACCAGTACCTCGTAGATTGGGAGGGGTACGGTCCTGAGGAGAGGAGTTGGGTTCCCTCTTGGGACGTGCTGGACCGTGCGCTGATCGAGGATTTCCTCCGTTGCCGCCAGGTTTCCTCCTCGAGTGCGCCAGGAGGCGCTCGGTGAGTGGGGGGGTACTGTCATGTACTGTCATGTTGTGTCTTGTCTCTGTCCTTTCCCTTCACCCTGTCTCCCTCTGCTGGTCGTTGTTAGGTTACCTTTTCTCCCCCGCTTTCCCCCAGCTGTTCCTTGTCTCCTCTAACTACCCATTCACCCCGTTTCCCACCTGTTCCCTTTTTTCCCTCTGATTAGGTCCCTATATCTCTCTCTGTTTCTGTTCCTGTCCTTGTCGGATTCTTGTTTGTTGTGTTTCATGCCTGAGCCAGACTATCGTCATGTTTGCTGTAACCTTGTCCTGTCCTGTCGGAATCTGCCGGTCTATCTGAGCCTACCTATGTTTGGTTATTAAAGAAGCTCTGTTTAAGTTAGTTCGCTTTTGGGTCCTCATTCACTCACCATAACAGGTAAACAATTTCCATAGAAATGCTGGTGATGTTGGCTACAATGTTGCTTGTTTTGCTTGTTTTGTCTCCCATTCAGTCTTGCAGTTTTCTTTTGTTTTCCCCAATGTATCTCAATCTAGAAACCATGGAAATGTCAATATTTGGAGAAGCAAATGTTTTTCAAAAGCTCCTGTTGCTCAATTTGGAACTCTCTCCTTCGCTACACTCCTACCTCCCTCTCTGTCTATCTCTACCTTCCTTCTTCCTACCTCCCTCTCTGTCTATCTCTACCTTCCTTCTTCCTCCCTCCCCCTGTCTCTCTCTATACCACCCTCTCTCTCTTCTCCCTCTCTCTACCTTCCTTCCTCCTCCCTCCCCCTGTCTCTCTATACCACCCTCTCTCTCTTCTCCCTCTCTCTACCTTCCTTCCTCCTCCCTCCCCTGTCTCTCTCTATACCACCCTCTCTCTCTTCTCCCTCTCTCTACCTTCCTTCTTCCTCCCTCCCCCTGTCTCTCTCTATACCACCCTCTCTTTCTTCTCCCTCTCTCTACCTTCCTTCTTCCTCCCTCCCCCTGTCTCTCTCTATACCACCCTCTCTCTCTTCTCCCTCTCTCTACCTTCCTTCTTCCTCCCTCCCCCTGTCTCTCTCTATACCACCCTCTCTCTCTTCTCCCTCTCTTTACCTTCCTTCTTCCTCCCTCCCCCTGTCTCTCTCTATACCACCCTCTCTCTCTTCTCCCTCTCTCTACCTTCCTTCTTCCTCCCTCCCCCTGTCTCTCTCTATACCACCCTCTCTCTCTTCTCCCTCTCTCGACCTTCCTTCTTCCTCCCTCCCCCTGTCTCTCTCTATACCACCCTCTCTCTCTTCTCCCTCTCTCTACCTTCCTTCTTCCTCCCTCCCCCTGTCTCTCTCTATACCACCCTCTCTCTCTTCTCCCTCTCTCTACCTTCCTTCTTCCTCCCTCCCCCTGTCTCTCTCTATACCACCCTCTCTCTCTTCTCCCTCTCTCTACCTTCCTTCTTCCTCCCTCCCCCTGTCTCTCTCTATACCACCCTCTCTCTCTTCTCCCTCTCTCTACCTTCCTTCTTCCTCCCTCCCCCTGTCTCTCTCTATACCACCCTCTCTCTCTTCTCCCTCCCTCTACCTTCCTTCTTCCTCCCTCCCCCTGTCTCTCTCTATACCACCCTCTCTCTCTTCTCCCTCTCTCTACCTTCCTTCTTCCTCCCTCCCCCTGTCTCTCTCTATACCACCCTCTCTCTCTTCTCCCTCTCTCTACCTTCCTTCCTCCTCCCTCCCCTGTCTCTCTATACCACCCTCTCTCTCTTCTCCCTCTCTCTACCTTCCTTCCTCCTCCCTCCCCTGTCTCTCTATACCACCCTCTCTCTCTTCTCCCTCTCTCTACCTTCCTTCTTCCTCCCTCCCCCTGTCTCTCTATACCACCCTCTCTCTCTCCTACGTCTGTCTTTATACCCTTCTCCCTCCATCTCTCTCTCTACCTTCCTTCTTCCTCCCTCCCCCTGTCTCTCTCTATACCACCCTCTCTCTCTTCTCCCTCTCTCTACCTTCCTTCCTCCTCCCTCCCCTGTCTCTCTATACCACCCTCTCTCTCTCTTCTACGTCTGTCTTTATACCCTTCTCTCTACCTTCCTTCTTCCTCCCTCCCCCTGTCTCTCTCTATACCACCCTCTCTCTCTTCTCCCTCTCTCGACCTTCCTTCTTCCTCCCTCCCCCTGTCTCTCTCTATACCACCCTCTCTCTCTTCTCCCTCTCTCTACCTTCCTTCTTCCTCCCTCCCCCTGTCTCTCTCTATACCACCCTCTCTCTCTTCTCCCTCTCTCTACCTTCCTTCTTCCTCCCTCCCCCTGTCTCTCTCTATACCACCCTCTCTCTCTTCTCCCTCTCTCTACCTTCCTTCTTCCTCCCTCCCCCTGTCTCTCTCTATACCACCCTCTCTCTCTTCTCCCTCTCTCTACCTTCCTTCTTCCTCCCTCCCCCTGTCTCTCTCTATACCACCCTCTCTCTCTTCTCCCTCTCTCTACCTTCCTTCTTCCTCCCTCCCCCTGTCTCTCTCTATACCACCCTCTCTCTCTTCTCCCTCTCTCTACCTTCCTTCTTCCTCCCTCCCCCTGTCTCTCTCTATACCACCCTCTCTCTCTTCTCCCTCTCTCTACCTTCCTTCCTCCTCCCTCCCCTGTCTCTCTATACCACCCTCTCTCTCTTCTCCCTCTCTCTACCTTCCTTCCTCCTCCCTCCCCTGTCTCTCTATACCACCCTCTCTCTCTTCTCCCTCTCTCTCTCTACCTTCCTTCTTCCTCCCTCCCCCTGTCTCTCTATACCACCCTCTCTCTCTCTTCTACGTCTGTCTTTATACCCTTCTCCCTCCATCTCTCTCTCTACCTTCCTTCTTCCTCCCTCCCCCTGTCTCTCTCTATACCACCCTCTCTCTCTTCTCCCTCTCTCTACCTTCCTTCCTCCTCCCTCCCCTGTCTCTCTATACCACCCTCTCTCTCTCTTCTACGTCTGTCTTTATACCCTTCTCCCTCCATCTCTCTCTCTACCCTCCTCCCTCCCCCCTCTCTCTAGCTCTCTCTCTCTCTCCCTCTCTCTCTCTAGCCTCCCCCCCTCTCTCTCTTTACCCCTCTCCTATCTTCCTCTCTCTCTACCCTCCTCTCTACCCTCCTCTCTCCCATCCTCTCTCTACCCTCCTCTCTCCCCTCTCTCGCTCTACCCTCCTCTCTCTCTCTCCTTTACCTCCTTCCTCTCTCTCTACTCTCTCCCCCTCTCCCTCTCTCTCTCTTTTTCCATCCCCCTTGTCTTATAAAGCAGTGCTTGCTTGTTGCACAGATAAGTTATTCTTGTTTTGCGCCCAGCTCTGCACTGTTCCACAGGGAAAGGAGAGCGAGGGAAAGAGACAGAGGGGGGCGGGGGGGTTCTGCCTCTTTTGCCTTTCATGTGTCTGCAGAAGAGATAAGCAAAGAGATGTCAGCTGCAGTGGAGACAGAGATGACTCAATAAACACACACACGCAGCCTAACAAGACAACTTCCCATAGCTCCCAGAGTATTGCTGTAACTTCAACCTCTGTAGATAAGTTGTTGTCCAGGAGCAGATACCATACTCCTGAGAATGAATCTCCCTCCCTCCCTCCCTCCCTCCCTCCCTCCCTCCCTCCCTCCCTCCCTCCCTCCCTCCCTCCCTCCCTCCCTCCCTCCCTCCCTCCCTCCCTCCCTCTGTGTCTCTGTCTCTAACACACCATACATACATAAACACACAGACAGCCCACTGTCATTACGTAAACTACAGTTTGGGCATGTCTCTCATTAAATACAGCGCCTGGATCGATCTCGCCTTCTCTGCTCAGTCTATCTTTTTCTCTCTACACCATATTAAGAACACCTATTGAGTTGCACCCCCCACCCTTTTGCCTTCAGAACAGACTCAATTTGTTGGGGCATGGACTGTGCAAAGTGTCAAAAGCGTTCCACATGGATGCTGGCCCATGTTTACTGCAATACGTCCCAAAGTTGTGTCAAGTTGGCTGCATGTCCTGTGGGTAGTGGACCATTCTTGACACACACAGGAAACTGTTGAGCGGGAAAAACCCTGCATTGTGGCAGTTCTTCACTCAAACCAGTGCGCCTGGTACCTAGTACCATACCCTGTTCAAAGGCACTTCAATCATTCATCCTGTGAATAGCACACACACAATTCATGTCTCAATTGTCTCAAGGCTTAAAAATCCTTATTTAACCTTTCTCCTCCCCTTCATCTACACTGATTGAAGTGGATTTAACAAGTGACATCAATAAATGATCATAGCTTTCACCTGGATTCACCTGTTCAGTCTTTTTGTCATGGAAAGTGCAGGTGTTCTTAATGTTTTTTATACTCAGTGTATGTATCTTTGTCTGTAGACTCCTGAGGGACAAACATTCTTGCAACCATAGCAGGCTCCCAATTACGCCAGACAGGACTGGTACATTCGTTAGAAATGTTCATAGCAACAAGCTCCACTGGCAAATACCCCCCTACCCCAACAAGCTCCGCTGGCAAATACCCCCCTACCCCAACAAGCTCTGCTGGCAAATACCCCCCTACCAAATCCACACTCTGCTTTTGTCATGTTCTGTAGTACGCTTTTCTATCACACAACTATAAGCCAGGGGGAGCCTGAAAGCCGCTGTGTGTGTGTGTGTGTGCGTGTGTGTGTGTGTGTGTGTGTGTGTGTGTGTGTGCGTGCGTGCGTGTGTGTGTGTGTGTGTGTGTGTGTGTGTGTGTGTGTGTGTGTGTGTGTGTGTGTGTGTGTGTGTGTGTGTGTGTGTGTGTGTGTGTGTGTGTGTGTTCAGTTGTGCATATTTTTTTTTGTGCATATTTTTTTTTTGTGAACACTTGTGTGTGGTTCTGCCCCTGACCTCATTTCAAATTCACCCAGTTTGTTATAAGGGCCTTTTGTGAAGGGCTTTCAGCAGAATATGCTCAAGGTGAAAATGACTGAAAGAATAATAACAATGTGCCATGATAATAACATGCTTTAGGAGACTGGGATGATAATGTACAATGTTGCTAAACACTTCAGTGTAGTGTGCAGAGAAAGAGAGATGGAGAGGGGATTTCAAGTTATATGCTCCAGGGACTCCTGTTGTGTGTAGCTAGCTATATGCTCCAGGGACTCCTGTTGTGTGTAGCTAGCTACAGTGCCTTGCGAAAGTATTCGGCCCCCTTGAACTTTGCGACCTTTTGCCACATTTCAGGCTTCAAACATAAAGATATAAAACTGTATTTTTTTGTGAAGAATCAACAACAAGTGGGACACAATCATGAAGTGGAACGACATTTATTGGATATTTCAAACTTTTTTAACAAATCAAAAACTGAAAAATTGGGCGTGCAAAATTATTCAGCCCCCTTAAGTTAATACTTTGTAGCTCCACCTTTTGCTGCGATTACAGCTGTAAGTCGCTTGGGGTATGTCTCTATCAGTTTTGCACATCGAGAGACTGAATTTTTTTCCTATTCCTCCTTGCAAAACAGCTCGATCTCAATGAGGTTGGATGGAGAGCATTTGTGAACAGCAGTTTTCAGTTCTTTCCACAGATTCTCGATTGGATTCAGGTCTGGACTTTGACTTGGCCATTCTAACACCTGGATATGTTTATTTTTGAACCATTCCATTGTAGATTTTGCTTTATGTTTTGGATCATTGTCTTGTTGGAAGACAAATCTCCGTCCCAGTCTCAGGTCTTTTGCAGACTCCATCAGGTTTTCTTCCAGAATGGTCCTGTATTTGGCTCCATCCATCTTCCCATCCATTTTAACCATCTTCCCTGTCCCTGCTGAAGAAAAGCAGGCCCAAACCATGATGCTGCCACCACCATGTTTGACAGTGGGGATGGTGTGTTCAGCTGTGTTGCTTTTACGCCAAACATAACGTTTTGCATTGTTGCCAAAAAGTTCAATTTTGGTTTCATCTGACCAGAGCACCTTCTTCCACATGTTTGGTGTGTCTCCCAGGTGGCTTGTGGCAAACTTTAAACGACACTTTTTATGGATATCTTTAAGAAATGGCTTTCTTCTTGCCACTCTTCCATAAAGGCCAGATTTGTGCAATATACGACTGATTGTTGTCCTATGGACAGAGTCTCCCACCTCAGCTGTAGATCTCTACAGTTCATCCAGAGTGATCATGGGCCTCTTGGCTGCATCTCTGATCAGTCTTCTCCTTGTATGAGCTGAAAGTTTAGAGGGACGGCCAGGTCTTGGTAGATTTGCAGTGGTCTGATACTCCTTCCATTTCAATATTATCGCTTGCACAGTGCTCCTTGGGATGTTTAAAGCTTGGGAAATCTTTTTGTATCCAAATCCGGCTTTAAACTTCTTCACAACAGTATCTCGGACCTGCCTGGTGTGGTCCTTGTTCTTCATGATGCTCTCTGCGCTTTTAACGGACCTCTGAGACTATCACAGTGCAGTTGCATTTATACGGAGACTTGATTACACACAGGTGGATTGTATTTATCATCATTAGTCATTTAGGTCAACATTGGATCATTCAGAGATCCTCACTGAACTTCTGGAGAGAGTTTGCTGCACTGAAAGTAAAGGGGCTGAATAATTTTGCACGCCCAATTTTTCCGTTTTTGATTTGTTAAAAAAGTTTGAAATATCCAATAAATGTCGTTCCACTTCATGATTGTGTCCCACTTGTTGTTGATTCTTCACAAAAAAATACAGTTTTATATCTTTATGTTTGAAGCCTTAAATGTGGCAAAAGGTCGCAAAGTTCAAGGGGGCCGAATACTTTCGCAAGGCACTGTCTATGCTCCAGGGACTCCTATTGTGTGTAGCTAGCTATATGCTCCAGGGACTCCTATTGTGTGTAGCTAGCTAAAAGCTCCAGGGACTCATGTTGTGTGTAGCTAGCTATATGCTCCAGGGACTCCTATTGTGTGTCGCTAGCTATAAGGGACTCGTTTCAGGAAACCGGGCGTATGTCGCGCGTCACTACTTCACAGGAGAGGCATTTGAATGTAAACATTTATTTTTTATCAAAATGCATTTTTTGGACTGAATTACCTTCTGGAACATGTGAACTTTCATGTGCCTTAATAACAAACGTGTATGCCATCTGTATATATTAGTACAGTTGTTAAATTACACGCCTAGTTGGTTTAGACAGAAAAAGGCAGGAACCTTCCCGATTGGCTGAGATAATGGTTGGTCTGGACATTCCGAGAGATGAGTTTGGATTGGTCTGCCACGTAGCACGCTTCTGTCTATAACGAGCTGCGCAGTATGTGTAGGTAATCCTTTCTAATGCAACTTTTTTTAAAGATGTCATGAAGAACTGCAAAAGTGTTGCTAATGCTCTCCACTTTCTGGAGGACCAAGATTTGAAATCAGTGGAATGTCCAGTGGAAGCAGATTATGATAGCTGAGGAGATGGAGAAAATTCTGGCATTTGATTGCAAATATGCGGAGGGAGTCGAAAAGAGAACACACTGTTGTATAAAACACCTGTCTCCAGATTACATCTTCAAACTAAGGGCAACCATGGCATCAGTGACAGAGAAGGAGAAGCATTCACCCATGTATACGGGTAACATAGCTACATTTTCAGATATTATGTGTTTCTAATTTTGTCAGAAATTTGTTTTCATTGCAAGTTAAAATGTAGAGTTAGCTAGCTAGCTAATGTTAGCTGGCCAGCTTGCTAGCTAACGTTATGTGTATGATCTGTGTAGTAATATAATTTGTATCTCAGAACCATTTGCATTGCAAGTTATAGCCCACTGTTAGCTAGCTAGCTAACATAGAACCTAATTGGATAGCGTTAGCTATTTGCAGATTCATGCAGGGTAGTAACGTTATGAGTTGGGATTATGGTTCATTGTTTAGCTAGCTCCATGTCTAAACAAAATACTCCACAATGCAAGTAACCATTTCACTGTACTGTTTACACTTTCTCTATCCTGTGCATGTTACAAATAAACATTGATTTTATTTGATATAGTGTGTGTTTACCAGAGACGGTAATTTGAAGAACAGCATGACCTGCACCAAAGTCAAATTAGGATATAGCGTTAGGCCAACGAGACAGTGTCCAAGTTAAAATAAATTATCTGGTAGAATGCCCTGCTTTTATCTTGTCACCCACAACCGTAAGCTATTTTCTGTGATTAACTCACCATTAACTTATAAGTAATGATCTTGTTGTGAGTTTATTTTCCTGTAATAATTCATACAAAATTAGTTAAAGTTAAGACATTGTCAGCTATATGATATGGCCATTATTTGAACTGGCTAGCCAGCTAACTTAATGTTAACTAGCTAGCTAACACGCTAGAAATGAACCAACACCTTGTTTAGAAAGTTGCTTTTAGTTTCCTGGTTTGCTAGATTGACATATACTAAATCGTTTTTTTAAACGGATGCGTTTATTGGTGTTAAAATACACCAGTTTTGCTATTTTGGACCAGCAGGTTGCTGATGTCATGCAGCCTGTTGTTTTAGTGTAAATACTTTTTCATAATGACAATGACAAGTTTGATGTTGGATGACAATAGAATGTTCTCAATGTCACGACGACAGCTGTCTATAGACATGTCGATAGACTTAGTATAAACCAGCCTCTTTGGTTGTTTAGTGCACTACTCACTCTGTTTAGGACATGGCCTCATATGAATCCTTAATGAGATGGGTGGGGCTAAGGCTTAAGAGGGTGTGAATAGTGCTGAATGGGTGTAGACAAAGAAGAGCTCTCCAGAAGGTGTAGCAAAACATTCAAGGGCCATTTTCTCAAAAGGGCTGTTACAAGTTTATCAACTTCCAAAGCAGAATTACTTTCCCATTGTTCTTCAACTGTAGTGTATGATGTACCATTTTCTAGCACTGAGTCTCTACTTTTATCCAATATTTTTTGCTACATAAAACCGAATTTAGCTGGTCGGTCACATATGCTCCAGGGACTCCTATTGTGTGTTGCTAGCCATATGCTCCAGGAATTCATAGTGTGTGCAGCTAGATATATCCCATTAAGCTGGCTGTGGGGAACATAGATTTTTCATGGCAGAAAGGAACCAGTAATGGAAAATCTCTCTTTATCCGTTTTCATGGTAGTTTTAATCAGTTTAATGATGAGTAAATATAGATTTGATTTATGAATGTATCATTAATTAACCCATAGCAATGCCTCTTTTTATTCTCGCTCTCACTCTCTCTCTCTCTCCCCTCTCTCTCTCACTCTCTTTCTCTCTCTCTCTGTCTCTCTCACTCTCTCTCTCACACTCTCTCTCTCTCCCCCCTCTCTCTCTCTCTCTTTCTCTCCCCCCTCTCTCTCTCACTCTCTCTCTCTCCCCCTCTCTCTCACTCTCTCTCTCTCTCTCGCCCCTCTCTCGCTCTCTCTCTCGCATATCCTCTTTCTCACTTTTTCTTTCATTCTCCCCCATCTCTCTCTTTCTCTCTCTTTCTCTGTTTCTCAGGTGCCCTCCAGATAGAGAACAGTGAGGAGTTAGACCAGGGAAAGTATGAGTGTGTGGCCACTAACTCTCAGGGAGTGCTTTACTCTTCCCCGGCCAACCTGTATGTACGAGGTAGGAACTTACCATGGGTATAAGAACACACACACAAACACACACGTGCATTATAACACACACACCTGTCACACAGCTGAAACAGCTGTCACCATTATACAATGGATTAAGTGGTGTTAAGTCCTAGTTTATCTACATGTTTTTTTTGTTATTTATTGTCTTCCTATTTGCATCCACTAACCAAACCAAACCTATCCACCAAGTGAAACACCAGTTGGTGACCTAAGACTGATAACGTTCCAGACTAAACTGGGTTTTACAGATGTTGCATCAAGGTGCTGTTTTTTGTAATAACTGCCACTGAATGGAATTAGACAAAAAGGAATAGGCCAGTGATGTCATACTGCACTGGGGCCAATGTGCAGTTCCAGGGTCATTGCTACAGTATGACATCACAATTGTCCTCTCCCTCTTCATATTTTTCTAAATTGAGGGCCACAGTGACTGAGGGTTTGTTTTTCTCTTGCACTTTAAAGTGGAACTGACAGTGTTTTAACTACTTTGCAGATATGAAACAAACAGACAATTCCCAGTTTATGCTACAAAACCAACTTTATAAGAGGTTGTAAAAATAGGTTCTATGTGACTCAACATTCCATGACGTTCACTAAAGCATTGTTGGCAGAATAGATGGATGCAGTTCAATGCATTAATATACACAATTCCTAAATGTTCTAAGAATTTATGATAATGTGAAAATTGCCATATCTAAGTGCTCGCTTGTCAGAAAATGTAAATATATATTTTTTAAAAGGGTGTCATCTTCCTCTGGGTGTATATGAACAGATTTCATGGTCCTAAAATGCAGTCAGTTCCACTTTAATACAGTGATTGGCTAGGGAATACATTTGGTTTCTCAAGTCTAACTGTACACAAAAAAAAAACATAATGTAAACCAACAGCCAGTGTGGCCCTCCAGGGGTCTCAAACGGCCCTCCGTTTGAGACCCCTGTTCTAGGTTCTCGACTGGGGTAAGGGAGACTGGAATTAGGGGTTCTAGACTCAAATTTCTAAGCTCTTAAGCCCCTGAGTTTGAAGTTCCTGATCCTACATTTGAAGTGGGTTCTGTGGTTCTATGAAGAACAGTGTGAATGTGCGTGTGTACATTTGTGTGACTGTGTGTGTGAGGCTTTGAGCTGGACGTTTTTACTCTCTGTTTCCCCATTCTCTCTCTCCCCATCACGTCATTGTGTTCTGCATCAACCCCCTTCCACCCCCCAGAGCTACGAGAAGGTTGGTGTGTTATTTTCTTTCGGTACTCCTTCCTTTTTATAACACATTTACACCTGAAGTTAGGAGAGATACATCAGTCTTAAACAGTCTAGAGAAAACATATGAATAACCCTCATTTCAAATTGGTTTTAATTTGATAAACACACTTGTTTGATTGAAGGTGTAATGAGGCTAGCTGCCTACGCAGTCATTTGCATTGATTGCATTGTGTGGCCTTGTTTGTAGACCTTTGATATTGCTTTCATCCGAGCGCGACGTTCTCTGCATGGAACATTCTTGTTGTCATGGAGACCCAGGAATTGGAAATGAAAAGAAGGCTATCTATGCATGGACGGAGAGTGGAGGCTGCGCTTGCATGCCCGTACCCAGACTAACTGTGTATGGCACGGCTCCAAGTGTGTGTGTGTATGTGCGTGCCTGTGCTCTGTGTGCGTCTATTTTTTTTTATTGATTTCTGTTGTCTTGTCCCATGTCTTGTATTTATTGTTCTGTCTTTGTGGGTTTGTGTTATGTAACTGTCATTCTTCTGCACTTGTGGCATGTTGTGTGTCGCGTTGCCAATGTGTTTTGGTATTGTGTGTGGTCTCTGTGTGTTGTATTGGTCTGCTGCTGTTTGTTTGTGCACATACTCTGTGTAGCCAGCTTGGTACTTGTATACTGAGTGGTCCTCATATCCCCTCAGGGAAAGTAAAGCATTCAAATAAGGCTTTATTCAAGTGGCATTTAAAAGTAGCTTAGAATTATTTACACGCTTGTTTGGTTAGCAAAGACTAAGTTAGTTCTGCTGGCTCAACATACACTTACACTCAGAGGCCAAAAACACACACGCAGTATTGTTCTGCTTTCTTTCTTTATGTACATTCTGTATTTATATTCAGATGAACAAAATGTACATTCATATTTATTTGCACAAAACAAGTTATTTCAGTGGATTGTGTCCGTCCACAGTATACTGTTATTCACACAGAGATCCTATGGAATTCTATGGTTATACTACATTAAATCAAATCAAATCAAATGTATTTGTCACATTCACATGGTTAGCAGATGTTAATGTGAGTGTAGCGAAATGCTTGTGCTTCTAGTTCCGACAATGCAGTAATAACCAACGAGTAATCTAACCTAAACAATTCCAAAACTACTACCTTATAAAACTACTACCTTATACACACATTATATTAGTATGATATTGTTCACACAGAGATCCTATGGAATTCTATGGTTATACTACATTATATTAGTATGTTATTGTTCACACAGAGATCCTATGGAATTGGTTATTCAGCTGCTAAGTAGCGGTTGCTGTGGTTATGAACTATATAACTTCCTCTATTGATTGGCAGTTGAAATGAACAATGTATCCTCCTCGATATTGATGTATATTTATTGAACACACATATTAATTAAACATCTCTCCACTTCTTTATTAGATCAGGCAGGATTAACCTGTGTAAATGCCAACAGGGCTTTAGTGTGCTGTGGCTGTGCTCTTTAATGAAATGCAACGGTATCCCAGGCAGCTCTCAATCCCAATCTACTATGGTCTAGCATCGTCATCAACTCTACCCTGTAGACAATCCTGTTATTGATACTGGAGCAGAATAAATCATGGCATTACAATTGTACCCCTTGGCCTATACAGTCTATAGTAGGCTACTTAATTAACAAGATATGCTATTCTATCAACATTCTGGCCAGAGATCTTTCTTGAGAAGGACTCTAGAAATATCCTTTATATGTTCCATGATATTAATACGACCTTGTTTTATTGATACTGAACTCACATGAACTCAGCAAAAAAATAAATGTATCTTTTTCAGCACCCTGTCTTTCAAAGATGATTCGTAAAAATCCAAATAACTTCACAGATTGTAAAGGGTTTAAACACTGTTTCCTATGCTTATTCAATGAACCATAAATTAATAAATTAATGAACATGCACCTGTGGAACAGTTGTTAAGACATTATCAGGTTACAGACGGTAGGCAGTTAAGGTCACAGTTATTAAAACTTAGGACACTAAAGAGGCCTTCCTACTGACTCTGAAAAACACCAAGAGAAAGATGCCCAGGGTCCCTGCTCATCTGCGTCAACGTTCCTTAGGCATGCTGCAATGAGGCATGAGGACTGCAGATGTGGCCAGGGCAATAAATTGCAATGTCCGTACTGTGAGACGCCTAAGACAGTGATACAGGGAGACAGGACGGACTTCTGATCGTCTGGACTTCTGATCGTCCTCGCAGTGGCAGACCACATGTAACAACACCTGCACAGGATCGGTACATCCTAACATCACACCTGCGGGACAGGTACGGGATGGCAACAACAACTGCCCAAGACACACCAGGAATGCCCAATCCCTCCATCAGTGCTCAAACTGTCCGCAATAGGCTGAGAGAGGCTGGACTGAGGGCTTGTAGGCCTGTTGTAAGGCAGGTCCTCACCCGACATCACCGGCAACAACATCGCCTATGTGCACAAACCCACCATCGATTGACCAGACAGGCCTGGCAAAAAGTGCTCTTCACTGACGAGTCGCAGTTTTGTCTCACCAGGAGTGATGGTCGGATTCACTTTTATTGTCGAAGGAATGAGAATTACACCAAGGCCTATACTCTGGAGTGGGATCGATTTGGAGGGTCAATCATGGTCTGGGGCGGTGTGTCACAGCATCATCGGACTGAGCTTGTTGTCATTGCAGGCCATCTCAACGCTGTGTGTTACAGGGAAGACATCCTCCTCCCTCATGTGGTACCCTTCCTGCAGGCTCATCCTGACATGACCCTCCAGCATGACAATGCCACCAGCCATACTGCTTGTTCTGTGCGTGATTTCTGATACTGACTGTTACTTTTGATTCTGACCCCCCCCCCCCCCCCTTTGTTCAGGGACACATTATTCAATTTCTGTTAGTCACATGTCTGTGGAACTTGTTCAGTTTATGTCTCAATCTTGTGATGTTCATACAAATATGTACACATGTTAAGTTTGCTGAAAATAAACGCAGTTGACAGTTAGAGGACATTTCTTTTTTTGCTGAGTTTATATGTCTGATAGTAAATAGGTTGTCACTGCCTGACCGTTCATTCTCGGCCTTATCTTTGTTCAGCATGCACTTGAATATTGTGCTATCCTGCTGCTGAGCTGGATGTACCCTACTTTCCTTGACAGAAATGTCCACATTCTCTTCTTCAGCTTTAACAAGTCTCCGTACCTTGAGGGAATTTCCAGTCGTTAGATATGTATACCACACGTTATGCACACACTTTAAGAGTTGAGTATTTTCTTAAATAAAATATCAAGCTGAATTGTATGGTACTGCGTACAGTAGGTGCTCTTGTCTGCTGCATGGTTTTAACCTGGTCACTGGTTAACCTGTTTCTGTTTGTCTCTGTCTGGCTCTTGCATGCTTTGGAGAGAATCTGCCTGCCTGCCTTTTGATTTGATGTCTCTTATAACAGTTACATTTGATTTTGTCTGTTAATTAAATGTCTATTTTTTTGTCTTGAACTTTAGTGTCCAATTCTGGGGATCTGTTGGAATTCTAGGGCCACTCCAAATGTATGGCACTGTTATGTTGAATGGGATCATGTCCACCGAGCTATTGAATCACTGCCAAATTGTTCATTCGTATTTGGTTTTGGTGAATAGTTTGTTTGCGTGCTATCTGAGGAAGACTAGGAATACAGTGAAATCCATTGAACCTAGAGAAGATAGTTCAATGCTAGGTGAAGTTTATTAATGAATCTGAGCATGGTTCTTTTAAATTAAATGCATCAGCTGAGAATCATTTGGGGGAAGACTGAGGCCAGTGATTCTATGAAAACTCTTTCCCCCTGATTTACTCCCACTGACTGAGTGGAGATTCCTGTATTGTGACTCAAAACATGATTCAAACCCCTGATTCAGATACTGTTTCGAATCTTGACGTTAGCCAATATTTCTACTGACTGTGTCTGTCTGTCTGCCCTTCCTCCCCTTGCATCCACTCCTGTCTGTCTCTGTCTGTCTCTCTGTCTGTCTGTCTGTCTGTCTGTCTGTCTGTCTGTCTGTCTGTCACTTCAGTCCTCTGTTTTGCAGCCTTGTGGTACCAAATTTTCAGTTCCTACGACATCCACCAATCAAAGTCTGATTTTGGAGAACCTAACAGCAGTTTGAAGAGCGTCATGTGTTTTCTCTTTCCCATCCCTCCTTTCTTTCCCCTTCTGCCCTTTCCCCCTTTCTTCTTATCCTCTCTGCCCCCATCCCTCCTTTCTTTCCCCTTCTGCCCTTTCCCCCTTTCTTCTTATCCTCTCTGCCCCCATCCCTCCTTTCTTTCCCCTTCTGCCCTTTCCCCCTTTCTTCTTATCCTCTCTGCCCCATCCCTCCTTTCTTTCCCCTTCTGCCCTTTCCCCCTTTCTTCTTATCCTCTCTGCCCCCATCCCTCCTTTCTTTCCCCTTCTGCCCTTTCCCCATTTCTTCTTATCCTCTCTGCCCCCATCCCTCCTTTCTTTCCCCTTCTGCCCTTTCCCCCTTTCTTCTTATCCTCTCTGCCCCCATCCCCCCATCCCTCCTTTCTTTCCCCTTCTGCCCTTTCCCCTTTCTTCTTATCCTCTCTGCCCCCATCCCTCTCTTCTAATATCCCGTCCTTCTTTCTCTCTCTTCTGCATTCTGCACTCCATCTGTACCCTGGTGTGTAGGATCAACAGACAAATGTGCATAATTTTAAATTACTAAAAACATGTGCATACTACCCCTTTCTCTCTCTTTGGATTATCTCTCTCTGTCATGACTCATGATGTATGTCTTGATGTTTCCTTATTTCAAGTGTTCAATGTGAACATTGTAATTGCAACGACACCTATTTATATCCCCCATAACCTTATTTACATCGCTTTTATTTATTTTCAACATTGCTGCGTTCATCTGGTATTCTGGTTGTACAATGAGGCCGTGAGTTGCCACATTGACTGGAAGAGGAACCAGACAATACTCTCATTCTCTCTCTCTATCTGTCTTCTCCCTCTGTCTCTTCATGATTATAGTTTTTTTTCTACAAGTCTTCTAGGCATGCAAGTGATCCGTGAGCTCTCTCTCTATGCATCCATGCATCTTTCCCTCTACGTGCCATTATATCAAATAGATCTGACAGCTAGCTAGTAGATTCAGCACAGGTACAGTTAACAGAAGCACTCTGTGCAAGTTGTCTGACTAATAGCTGGTTCTATCAATTGGCTCTGCCAGCGCCATGTATCTAAAGGGCCCTCATCTGCAGTGGAGAACTCACCCCAGAGGCACAGAGGCTCATTGAAGTTTCTCATTATAGTTTCTCACTCAAGTTTCTGGTGAAGTTTCTCGTTTTCAAGTCAGTAGCCTTGAGCTTCGCTGCAACAGTAGTTCAGCTGTAATTTACATCTTCACATTGGTTTTATTTAAGCTCATTTTAGTTCCTCAGGAAAAAATCCTATGGTATTTTGTGCAGCCCAGAGCGCCAGTATTTGTATTGTAGATCTTGTTTTAAATAGGGAAGAGGAAATTGTATAGTCTGGGCATCTACGGTGATGATTCTACAATGCCAAATGATGTCCTTGTAAAATATGCAATGGGTTGTTGCACACTGGCTAAAACATGAGAAACGTACAATAGGTTTCATGTGCAGGGTGAAATGTAGCTTGAGAAAGCAGTCTCACAACATGGGATCTGTGTATTTCAACTGCTATCATTAGCTAATATTTTCAAAACTACCAATGTAGTTTTGACTAAACGTGAAATATCCCTTTGTAAAACCTCTGTAAAAGCAGTGAAGTTCATACTACCCTTTCTGTTACCCCACTTTCTCTCTCTCTTTCGCTCTCTCTCGTTCTCTCTCTTTCTGTATCTTTCTTACCCCCCTCTGTCGCCCCCTTTTCTGTCCCTCCCGCTCCGGCTCCCCCTCCTCATCCCCCTCTCTACAATCCTCCCCCCGTCTTCCCCATCTCCTCCTCTCCCAGTGCGTCGTGTGCCCCCTCGTTTCTCCATCCTGCCCTCCAACCATGAGATCATGCCCAGCGGCAGCATCAACATCACCTGTGTGGCGGTGGGTTCACCCATGCCCTACGTCAAATGGATGCTGGGTAGTGAGGACCTGACACCTGAGGACGAGATGCCGGTGGGGCGGAACGTTCTGGAGCTCAACGGAATCAGGGAGTCGGCCAACTACACCTGTGTGGCCATGAGCAGTCTGGGGGTTATAGAGGCCACTGCACAGGTGTCAGTTAAGAGTAAGGGACAACCTTTCTCTTTCTAATTGTGCTCTCTCTGTCTCTCCCTCTCCCCGACTTTAAACACCACCGTATTAGAGAGTAAGGACCATCTATGATCTTGCAGGTGCCCATCAAGAGTAAGGTCCACTTTTCTCCCCCTGTCTGCCTTCAGACATTAAGGACAGTTGAACAAATATCTCCTTCTCCCTTCATAGCTCTTCCCAAGCCTCCCGGTACCCCCATCGTCACGGAGACGACTGCCACCAGCGTCACCATCACCTGGGACTCCGGTAACCCCGACCCGGTGTCCTATTACATCATCCAGTACCGGGCCAAGGCACCAGACAGCAAGTACGAGACGGTGGACAGTATCACCACCACCAGGTACAGCATTGGAGGGCTCTACCCCAACACGGAGTATGAGATCAGGGTGTCAGCCGTCAACAGCATCGGCCAGGGACCCTCGTCCACCCGGGTGGAGGCCAGGACAGGGGAGCAGGCCCCGGCTAGCCCCCCCAGGAACGTCCAGGCCAGGATCATCTCCAAGAACACTGTCATGGTCCGCTGGGAGGAACCAGAGGAGCCCAATGGACAGGTCAGTGTTGATTTTTGTTTTGTCAGTTGTTTTGTTAAAGGTACAACAACATTTTTAACTCAATATGAAATATATAAATTAAATACTTCTGGGTAACAATTAAGTACCTTACTGTGATTGTTTTCAATTCAAATGGAAAGAAATTAATAATAGCTTCTTAACAAAGCAATTTTTCAAGCAAGATTGTCGTCTGTCTAGGTGTGGGGAGGTGGGGAGGACAAAACTTAAAACTAGCTGTTATGGGTAGAAACGTTTGGAACTCTCTTTCTTATTGGTCTAATAACTAATTTAACGCCTGGTTATGTCACCAGGCAGGCCAAAACATAATCATTTTAACAAGTTCACAATATTATTCCAACCTCATAGTGAGGAAATACAGTGCCTTGCGAAAGTATTCGGCACCCTTGAACTTTGCGAACTTTTGCCACATTTCAGGCTTCAAACATAAAGATATAAAACTGTATTTTTTTGTGAAGAATCAACAACAAGTGGGACACAATCATGAAGTGGAATGACATTTATTGGATATTTCAAACTTTTTTAACAAATCAAAAACTGAAAAATTGGGCGTGCAAAATTATTCAGCCCCTTTACTTTTAGTGCAGCAAACTCTCTCCAGAAGTTCAGTGAGGATCTCTGAATGATCCAATGTTGACCTAAATGACTAATGATAATAAATACAATCCACCTGTGTGTAATCAAGTCTCCGTATAAATGCACCTGCACTGTGATAGTCTCAGAAGATGGATGGAGCCAAATACAGGACCATTCTGGAAGAAAACCTGATGGAGTCTGCAAAAGACCTGAGACTGGGACGGAGATTTGTCTTCCAACAAGACAATGATCCAAAACATAAAGCAAAATCTACAATGGAATGGTTCAAAAATAAACATATCCAGGTGTTAGAATGGCCAAGTCAAAGTCCAGACCTGAATCCAATCGAGAATCTGTGGAAAGAACTGAAAACTGCTGTTCACAAATGCTCTCCATCCAACCTCACTGAGCTCGAGCTGTTTTGCAAGGAGGAATGGGAAAGAATTTCAGTCTCTCGATGTGCAAAACTGATAGAGACATACCCCAAGCGACTTACAGCTGTAATCGCAGCAAAAGGTGGCGCTACAAAGTATTAACTTAAGGGGGCTGAATAATTTTGCACGCCCAATTTTTCAGATTTTGATTTGTTAAAAAAGTTTGAAATATCCAATAAATGTTGTTCCACTTCATGATTGTGTCCCACTTGTTGTTGATTCTTCACAAAAAATACAGTTTTATATCTTTATGTTTGAAGCCTGAAATGTGGCAAAAGGTCGCAAAGTTCAAGGGGGCCGAATACTTTCCCAAGGCACTGTATGTACACAGGAAAGTATGTTTTTTGACTGCACTGGTTCTTTAATAATTTATGAATAATAATTTACTGATGTACTACTTTATTTATTTATAATGTATTATGTTATTAATCTGTAAATGTATGAATGTATTAATTAGAATGTTATCAGAAGAGAATAAATGGCCAAGACAGGGATAATAAACAGTGATCAACATCTCTGACAGAGACAACACTGAGGCGCAATAATAACTGAGTTAGTTAGATAAACATCCAATTTTCCTCTGTTGTCCCTGGGCAGTCTAAACATAATAAGCTGCGTAATGGTTGCCTGGCGACTCACCCTGAATTGAAATCCGCTGCTCTATCGACCATCGTAGAGAAGAACCGTCAGTTTGGCCGGAGCAATGTGGATGGGTAGCCAGGCAGTCCTAATGGAGTCATCATAAACAACAGTAATCACAACAAGGCGTGGAGATGGGGCAGTGCATCAATCATTACAGTTTTAACCATGGACTATAGTGATTACTCTTCAGGTAAAGAAAGGGTCAAAGGTAATTCAGTTATTTAATGATAACGGTAATGATAGTTCAACCTCGAAGCGAATGCTATTTTTATCTAGCTCAACGGCATATAAGTCCGGTCCAGTATAATTTCTTCTGGGCGTTGATGTCACGATATATAATAGCTTCCAAGTCTATGAGACCAGACAATGAAAGGCTAATTATAGAAAACAGCACAAAGGAGTTTCTCTCCATCGTCTAACTGTCTCTCTCTGTGGCTCCCCCTGCCTCTGTTCCTCTGTCGTCTAACTGTCTCTCTCTGTGGCTCCCCCCGGCCTCTGTTCCTCTGTCGTCTAACTGTCTCTCTCTGTGGCTCCCCCTGCCTCTGTTCCTCTGTCGTCTAACTGTCTCTCTCTGTGGCTCCCCCCGGCCTCTGTTCCTCTGTCGTCTAACTGTCTCTCTCTGTGGCTCCCCCCGGCCTCTGTTCCTCCATCGTCTAACTGTCTCTCTCTGTGGCTCCCCCTGCCTCTGTTCCTCCGTCGTCTAACTGTCTCTCTCTGTGGCTCCCCCCTGCCTCTGTTCCTCCGTCGTCTAACTGTCTCTCTCTGTGGCTCCCCCCTGCCTCTGTTCCTCCGTCGTCTAACTGTCTCTCTCTGTGGCTCCCCCTGCCTCTGTTCCTGCATCGTCTAACTGTCTCTCTCTGTGACTCCCCCCTGCCTCTGTTCCTCCGTCGTCTAACTGTCTCTCTCTGTGGCTCCCCCCTGCCTCTGTTCCTCCGTCGTCTAACTGTCTCTCTCTGTGGCTCCCCCCGGCCTCTGTTCCTCCATCGTCTAACTGTCTCTCTCTGTGGCTCCCCCCTGCCTCTGTTCCTCCGTCGTCTAACTGTCTCTCTCTGTGGCTCCCCCCTGCCTCTGTTCCTCCATCGTCTAACTGTCTCTCTCTGTGGCTCCCCCCGGCCTCTGTTCCTCCATCGTCTAACTGTCTCTCTCTGTGGCTCCCCCCTGCCTCTGTTCCTCCGTCGTCTAACTGTCTCTCTCTGTGGCCCCCCCCGGCCTCTGTTCCTCCGTCGTCTAACTGTCTCTCTCTGTGGCTCCCCCCGGCCTCTGTTCCTCCGTCGCTTCCTCCAGGTGAAAGGTTACCGGGTGTACTACACCATGGACCCATCTCAGCCCATGAGTCTGTGGCAGATCCATAATGTTCAGGACAGCACCATCACCTCCATCCAGAGCCTGGTACCCTCTGAAACATACACTGTCAGAGTCCTGGCCTTTACATCTGTGGGAGACGGACCCTTCTCTGACCCTGTCCATGTCAAAGTGCTGCCCGGAGGTCAGTGTGTGTGTGTGTGTGTCTGTGTGTGTGTCTGTGTGTGTGTCTGTGTGTGTGCCTGTGTGTGTGTCTGTGGGTTAGTGTGTGTGTGGGTTAGTGTGTCTGTGTGTTAGTGTGTCTGTGGGTTAGTGTGTCTGTGGGTTAGTGTGTGTGTGGGTTAGTGTGTGTGTGTGTCTGTAGGTTAGTGTGTGTGTGGGTTAGTGTGTGTGGGGGTTAGTGTGTCTGTGGCTTAGTGTGTCTGTGGGTTAGTGTGTCTGTGGGTTAGTGTGTCTGTGGGTTAGTGTGTCTGTGGGTTAGTGTGTGTGTGGGTTAGTGTGTGTGTGTCTGTGGGTTTGTTCCCTTTTCTGACCCGGTTCATGTCAAAGTGCTTCAGTACTGTTTAAGGTCAGTGACACACATCTTTTGTAGAACTACAGGGCTGGAATGAGATTTGTCTGTTTAAATAAAGGATGAACAGAACAGTCTAGAAGCTACTAACTGACTGGATGCTGGAGAGGTGAGTTCTAACTCTTGTCCTGTCTCCTCTTCTATCCCCTGTAGTTCCAGGGCAGCCAGGAAAGTTCAAGGTGGGCAAGGTGACGGAGACCAGTATAGAGCTGACCTGGGAACCGTCCTACATCAAGGAGGGCATCGTCAACTACGAACTGCTCTACAAACCTGTCAAGTTCGGCAGCCTGGTCAGACTTTTTCTTCCACACTAAGTAGATTTCATTAAGGTGATAAAGTCCATTTATCAGATAATCCAGTTCTTTCTTTCTTTCTTTTATTCATGTTCTCTCCCCCCCCTTCTCCGTCTCTAACAGGAGAAGTTGACGTTTGGGCCCAGGGCTTCGTACACAGTGGAGGGTCTGAGGGCTAACACGGAGTACTCCTTCTCCCTGGCTGCCATTTCTAACAAAGGCATCGGAGCCTTTACCAACGAGCTGGTCCAGAGGACAGCACAAGCCAGTAGGTTTTCCTCTGTCACACCTGCAAACACACACTGTGTAACGTTACAGTGTGATGTACTTGTATCCCTCACAGCTCACTGATCCCCAGGAGTCGTCTACACACTCATCCATCTTGTCCACTCATCTATTCATTTATCTTGTTCACTCATCCATCCATCCCTGCATCTATCTTCTATGTATTCAGAGTGTACCTGATGTTTAGCACACCAACCGTTTATTTGAACTTTCACAGTTTTCTCACACAGTGAAAAGTCATGGATATACAGATCGGATAAGGCTGCTGTTTCATTTTCTTCAGTCCTTCACAGTTTCCTTTACTTCAAGGTGGGTCAAAGTACCCTTTTTCTCCATTTCAAGAAGCTCACCGTCACAGGTCAAATGTCAAAGGTCATCAGGATGAAATTATTTTCGAGGCTTAATTGGAGGTATGTGCTGGTCAGTCGGAGTCTAAGACCAAATCAAACGAATAGGCCTGTATCCAACGGAGACTGGTGTAAAGGTACAGTATTACTTTTTAAGATTTGTTACCTGGAGAAAATGGACACCATATAATGTACATTGGACGTACAGCTCACTGCCAAAATAAAGGAAACACTTGAGTAAATGAGGGATACAAAGTATATTGAAAGCAGGTGCTTCCACACAGGTGTGGTTCCTGAGTTAATTAATCAATTGACATCCCATCATGCTTAGGCTCATGTATAAATGCTGGGTAAGCCATTATTATGGACATTATTTTGGCTACCATAGCTATGCCCCCCATAGGATGACTATGCCCCCATCCACAGGGCACAAGTGGTCACTGAATGGTTTGATGAGCATGAAAACGATGTAAACCATATGCTAGGGCCATCTCAGTCACCAGATCTAAACCCAATTGAACACTTATGGGAGATTCTGGAATGGCGCTTGAGACAGCATTTTCCACCACCATCAACAAAACACTAAATGATGGAATTTCTCGTGGAAGAATGGTGTCGCATCCTTCTAATAGAGTTCCAGACATTAGTAGAATCTATGCCATGGTGCAGTGAAGCTGTTCTGGATCGTGGAGGCCCAACGCCCTTTTGAGATGCTTTAGGCTGGTGTTTCCTTTATTTTGGCAGTTACCTGTGTATTCACCAACAGAAACTTTCTGCAACTTTTAACATGTTATTTGGCTAGCTGGATGCCCCGTGTTATGCATGACCTACACATGGAGGTTTAGACACCTGGGTGGCAGGCTAGGGAGTGACTGAATGTGGCAGATAACAATTTCATTTCATGGAGCAGAATGCATTTCACAGTTAGCTTAGCACGGTTTGTGTGCAATCACTAGGCTTGGGTGCACATCGTGATTGTTCCCTCAGGCCACTGGTACTGGGACTGTGCAGCTGAAGTGTCAGACTGTCAGATTCACAAATCCATGAATGATGAACATATTCATGCACATATCTTTTCCTCTGAACCTTTGTTTGGTTGATATTTTGTTTGAATGGTGGTTGTTGCATGGTAAGAAGGTCTTATGTGATGGCTACGGGTGGGAAGGACAGGCACGCATCTCAGACAGTCCCTGGTTGTGTCTCTTATCCTTGCTGTTCTTCTGTCCCTCCGTCCACTGCCTTGTCTCTCATTCTATCTCATAGTTCCTCTCTGAAATTGCATGAGGTCAACGTTAATGAAAGAATTTGGTTTTGGTTTTAGTTTCAGCTGCCTCAAATCTTGCTCTCCACATTTTTAGATGACATTTGAAATATCCAATCCACAAACCCAATTTTAAGAAATTCGATTGGGCAGTTTAAACTTGTACTGCAGCTGGCTAAATCAGGGTTACACAGAGTGATTCTTGGTAGTCTTAAACAAATCTAAATTGAAGCAAAAGTCTACACCTCACACACATGGTTATGGGCTTAAACAAAAGAAGATACCTGTACCATGTCGGATATAAAGTTGTAATGTATTATATTTTGACTTTGCGTCCCAATATTACACTTCAAATACATCACAGAAGACTGACATATAACTAAACTGTTTGACATAGTAACACCGGATTTTCATATTTTAAAAACATAATCTTTATTAATTATGAAATTATGAAAACATTAATAACATTCGCTTTTGGTCGTTGACTGCAGGAAAGGGCTACGAAGCATTACTAAAATATATAAAGAGTTTGGCAAAGTTCCAACACAATTATTACATTCCACTGAGAATGTCAAGGAAGGAAACCTTGGTAGCAAGATGGAGGATAGACTGCAAAGCTCTACATAGTATCTACAGCAGGGATGGGCAACTTTGATGGAGTGAGGGCAACTTTGATGGAGTGAGGGCCACAAAAAATCTCAACTCATCATAGGGGGCCACAGTAGTTTGCGGGTCTGCATATGCACTTCCATACCCACACACATGTTGTCAAAGTAGGCCCTACCCTATTGGGGGCCCTTAGCAAAATAATGTTTTAGCATCTTGACAGTGGAGAGAAAAAAAAATATGTTTTAGAGTACATTTCCTGCAATAGGGTAGAGAGGAATGTTTGCAGTTTTTAATATGATATCTGAGTGAGAGTGACTAACAAAATCAATGGGGGCCCCCTGGTCGATAAATCATCATGAATACTACAAGTTTACTGGCTGTTCGACTAACTTACTCGTCTAAAAAATGTTTTCTGACATGGCCAATTGAGTGACTGTCAGTGAGTGACATAACAAGAAAAAAACTGCTGATGCACAACCAAATGTCACCTGGTGTATTCTACTATTCTAACTCAGCAAGTTGATGTGTCGTCGCCCCCCCAAATGTTTCTACCGTTTTTTATGTTTTTGGAAATGTATCCGCGGGCAGTTGCCCATCTCTGATCTACAGTATAGTGGCAGTTGCCCATCCCTGATCTACAGTATAGTGGCAGTTTCCTATCCCTGATCTACAGTATAGTGGCAGTTGCCCATCCCTGATCTACAGTATAGTGGCAGTTGCCCATCCCTGATCTACAGTATAGTGGCAGTTGCCCATCTCTGATCTACAGTATAGTGGCAGTTTCCTATCCCTGATCTACAGTATAGTGGCAGTTGCCCATCCCTGATCTACAGTATAGTGGCAGTTGCCCATCCCTGATCTACAGTATAGTGGCAGTTGCCCATCCCTGATCTACAGTATAGTGGCAGTTGCCCATCCCTGATCTACAGTATAGTGGCAGTTGCCCATCCCTGATCTACAGTATAGTGGCAGTTGCCCATCCCTGATCTACAGTATAGTGGCAGTTGCCCATCCCTGATCTACAGTATAGTGGCAGTTGCCCATCCCTGATCTACAGTATAGTGGCAGTTGCCCATCCCTGATCTACAGTATAGTGGCAGTTGCCCATCCCTGATCTACAGTATAGTGGCAGTTTCCTATCCCTGATCTACAGTATAGTGACAGTTGCCCATCCCTGATCTACAGTATAGTGGCAGTTGCCCATCCCTGATCTACAGTATAGTGGCAGTTGCCCATCCCTGATCTACAGTATAGTGGCAGTTGCCCATCCCTGATCTACAGTATAGTGGCAGTTGCCCATCCCTGATCTACAGTATAGTGGCAGTTTCCTATCCCTGATCTACAGTATAGTGGCAGTTGCCCATCCCTGATCTACAGTATAGTGGCAGTTTCCTATCCCTGATCTACAGTATAGTGGCAGTTTCCTATCCCTGATCTACAGTATAGTGGCAGTTTCCTATCCCTGATCTACAGTATAGTGACAGTTGCCCATCCCTGATCTACAGTATAGTGGCAGTTGCCCATCCCTGATCTACAGTATAGTGGCAGTTGCCCATCCCTGATCTACAGTATAGTGGCAGTTGCCCATCCCTGATCTACAGTATAGTGGCAGTTGCCCATCCCTGATCTACAGTATAGTGGCAGTTTCCTATCCCTGATCTACAGTATAGTGGCAGTTGCCCATCTCTGATCTACAGTATAGTGGCAGTTTCCTATCCCTGATCTACAGTATAGTGGCAGTTGCCCATCCCTGATCTACAGTATAGTGGCAGTTGCCCATCCCTGATCTACAGTATAGTGGCAGTTGCCCATCCCTGATCTGCAGTATAGTGGCAGTTGCCCATCCCTGATCTACAGTATAGTGGCAGTTGCCCATCCCTGATCTACAGTATAGTGACAGTTGCCCATCCCTGATCTACAGTATAGTGGCAGTTGCCCATCCCTGATCTACAGTATAGTGGCAGTTGCCCATCCCTGATCTACAGTATAGTGGCAGTTTCCTATCCCTGATCTACAGTATAGTGGCAGTTGCCCATCCCTGATCTACAGTATAGTGGCAGTTGCCCATCCCTGATCTACAGTACAGTGGCAGTTACCCATCCCTGATCTACAGTATAGCTCTGTTCTTATCCAGCCAAGCAAAACTAAGCAGAGCTGTGTCTCTAGACAACATCTTAAAGGCCCTCTTCCCAGTAATAAATCACTGTGCTGCCATTGGTCAGAGCAGACAGGTGAAAGCCAATCATCTGGTATCAGTTACACATCCTCCTGGGCAGTAATTAAGTTGTCTTTTATCTCATTACCTAGCTAACATGATTAATTCCTTTCTTCCTCCATAAAGCTTTGTCTTCTGTGTTGAAGCCCTTGTCTTCTGTATTGAACTGCTATGTTGAAGCCGTTGTCTTCTGTGTCGAAGCCCTTGTCTTCTGTGTCGAAGCCCTTGTCTTCTGTGTCGAAGCCCTTGTCTTCTGTGTCGAAGCCCTTGTCTTCTGTGTCGAAGCCCTTGTCTTCTGTGTCGAAGCCCTTGTCTTCTGTGTCGAAGCCCTTGTCTTCTGTGTCGAAGCCCTTGTTTTCTGTGTTCAGCTGAGTCATGTTTGTTTGTATTTAGAGGCCTTCTCTTTTAATGTAGTTTTCCTTTTTTTATTTGTATTTCCTTTTTCTTCTATCCTTTTGTTTTGGCTTTGGTTTTTCACCCTCTTTCCGCCACTGTCTCTTTGCTCTCCCTTTCTATTTCTTCACTGCGTTCGAAACTCCCCTGGCCTTGCCCACTTCCTTATCCTGACCCTCATCCAATCAGAGCCCTCGGCTGCTCCCCTGGGCGTGTCCTGTGACAGCCCCAGCTCCACCTCCCTGAGGGTAAGTTGGACCCCGCCGCCCACTGAGACCCAAAATGGCACACTGACTGCTTATGTGCTGCGCTACCAGCAAGTGGTGTCTGGGGCCGAGGTCAAAGGTCAGGGTCCAGAGGTGAAGGTGCCTCCCATCCCCCCAGAGCAGGGGCAGGCAGTGGTGGAGGGGCTGGAAAAGTGGACCTGGTACCGCGTTAGCCTGGCAGCCTTCACTACCGAGGGGTCCGGACCAGAGAGTCCAGCCCTGCTCTGCCGCACAGACCACGATGGTGAGTGAGTGTGTGTTTGTGTCGGAGAGATATCAAACAAGCTTGAGACGAGAATGTTTGAAGCAGGGTAGATGGATGGCTAAAGTTCTAGATTAGCTGATCGATGCGTTGATTGAGAAATTAGAAATGTGTATGTGTGTGTTCCTTAGTGCCCGGTGCGGCCCCTCGGCAGGTGGAGGTCCGGCCCTTCAACTCCACTGCCCTTAGGGTCACCTGGCGATCTGTGTTGCCAAGGCAACGCCAAGGTCAGATCCGTGGTTACCAGGTGCACTATGCTCGTGTGGAGAGTGGCTCAACACGCAGCCTTCCCCGAATCAAAGACCTGCTATTGGACGACAGCCAGGTGAGGTCATCACCTTCTTATTTTTCTTATTTACATTTTCCGTAAAAAATATTTCATTTG
Organism: Oncorhynchus mykiss; assembly: GCF_057628025.1. NCBI lineage: Eukaryota > Metazoa > Chordata > Actinopteri > Salmoniformes > Salmonidae > Oncorhynchus > Oncorhynchus mykiss. Next base: position 79,516,438 of record NC_143029.1, read on the forward strand.
AATATCTTCTCAACAGTCACGTACATATGTACTTTCAAAGATAACATATATATTTGACAGCTATCACACCTCCGCAGGTCATTGTTCAGTTAAAGTGAAGCAAATCATTTATCTCACTGAGTCTTTGCAGTACACATCACCTCCCACCAATGTTCCCTCTAAGCTGTGCACATGTGCAGCACGCAGCGCCCCCAACACTGCCGGAGCAGAAGAAATATCAGCACGTGCAGAGAAGCACGACATTAAACTTCACTCAACTTTCTAGAGTTTTTCCCGTTTAGTTAACACTATAGGCTTCTATTGCATTGACAGGCACAACTCAGGCCGGTGCACCATAACCAATCAGAGCTGCAGTATGCCTATATGCAAATAGACCATTGCCATATATTGAATTGAACCATTACATTTGAACTGGACTGTTTTACAGCATGAGGGGTCGTAATTATTATGCGCTTGTTTTGAGATCAAAGTGAGAGCTACATGTGCCATGTGTCCACATTTGTTCATATTATTTACTAGTTAGCGAGTTATTAGCCCAGTTATAGCTAATTTATAGTCAGAAATGTGAAGTGATTGCTTCCTATAAGAGCACAAAACATGAACATTTCTAGACATCTTTGAAAAGCTTTTTTCTGGTCTTAAAGGGGCAGTATTGTATTTTGAGACAGACTTGAATAAGCTAAGAAGCCAATACTGTAGGCAGAGGGTAGCATCATTTCATAGATTCGCTGTAATAATGGTATGGGGAATAATAATGCATTTTGTTTTGTAAAGTGGTTTCTTGGCCACTGTTAAAACACTCAATAATAGCAGGTATAGCATCAGTGTTCATAGTAAAACGCGCGCCGGAAGTTGCACAGAATCTTCACAACATTTGCGCTCAGCAGCCCTGAAATTTGCTCAGTGGCAAAAACAATTGAGGGAGCATTGCCTCCCACTACGCTCCTATTTCCTCCTCCTTTATCTAATCTCTTTTCTCGACTCATTCACTCTCCTCCCTCTCTCTCTCCCCCCCGGGTCTAACCGTGGGATAAGTTTGTGGAGGATGACACTACTGAATATGTGAGTATGGATCATTCTGTCAGTATTAAACTGAACCTACAGTGGTAGTGGTTATGCTGTACATTGCATAAGTAAGTTATGAACTCCTCATTAGGAGATGCCTTCTATCTGAGAGCCAGTCAGTTTGTAACGTCTCTATGTAAAGTAATAGGACAGAGTGAGTTCATACTATGTGATGGGTTAGTAGAGATAGGGCGAGAAATGGAGGAGCAGGGAGGAAGGGAGAGGGAAGAGGAGAGAGAGGTTTATAAGGCTTAGCTGAAAAAGTATCTTGTGTGTGTGTGACCCTGTAGGAGATGATGGTGGGGGGTCTGAAGCCTGAGATGTGGTACTCTGTGTCTGTGGCGGCTTACACCACTAAAGGGGATGGAACACACAGTAAAGTCAGAGTGGTGCAGACACCGGGGATTGGTAAGCATTGCACACATAAGATCACTAACAAATGCACACACAATTCACACACAATACACACACGATACACACACAATGCACACACAATTCACACACAATACACACACAATACACACACAATACACACACAATACACACACAATACACACACAATACACACACAATACACACACAATACACACACAATACACACACAATACACACACAATACACACACAATACACACACAATACACACACAATACACACACAATACACACACGATAGCATATTAGACATACAATATGTGAATGTTTCAAAGGCACAATGCAGAACTGACAAGTCTGTGCCTCTCCCTCCTCTTACCTGCAGTGCCTGGTGCCCCCTCCCTTTCGGTGCGCCCAGGGTCTGAACCCTCCATGGTGGTGAGATGGGGGCCCCCTACTGGGGGGTCAGACTCAGGTCTAGGGGCCAAAGGGTCTGAAGTTCAGATCCAGGGTTTTCGGTTACAATTTGGGCTGAAGAATGCAACCCTGGACACTACGGTGGAGTTTTCGGCCAGGGAGCGAATGTACACACTCACAGACGTAATTCCAGGGTTGACTTATGTCGTTACCCTTTCCGCCAAAAGCCGGTCAGGGTACGGAGACGAGGCACGGGAGGAACTCGAGATGCCTGAGTACCCACCCAGGAGTTACCCTCAAATCTCAGAATACATTAACGCCACCTGCTGTTCGCTCCAGTTCTCCTGGCTGCCCCCTGTGCCAAGCGAACGAAACGGTGTGATCACCGAATACACAATAGCTTATCGGGAAGCAGGGGGTCTTAACCCTCTGGGCATTGACCCTCTGGGACCCCCTCGCCAGATCACGCTCCCAGCCATTGAGTCCAGCTACACCATTCTGGGCCTGAACCACAACACCGGGTACGAGGTGCAGATGTGTGCCCACACCAGCGTAGGTCCCGGCCCGTTCAGTCCCCCGCTGCTGTATCGCACACTGGCCTTCGAGACAGGTAGGGCTGGCCTGAGGCCTGGCACAGGGCTCCAGAGAAACGCCCCTATTCACTCTAAACACTGGTCTAAAGTCAGATTTTTTTCCATTTTAATCTGAACCTTGAATATCACAGTCCAAAATGCAAAGCTGACTCTGGGCCAGTTATAAGGGTAAACTTTCACCCACAGAGGGGTTGAAAACGAGTCCACTGAAAAAACTGCAAATCTTAGTCTCTTCCACACACCCACCACCTCCTCCCTCACCTACTCCACACCTACTCCTCACCTCCAAGGAAAACTGACTGAATGCCACATCATTGAATGTCTGGAGAACACGCTCTCACACCCACAGGTAAAAGTCAGTAGAAAAGCCGGACTGGTTGTGAACAGTGAGGTAAGTGTTGAGTCCTGGCTCCTTGGCTGACTGAACGAGGCTTTCGTTTAATACACATGGTTTGTTTCTAAAGGTAAGCTTTTACCTCCTTTTGGATTGACCTAACCTGTTCCAACCTTTGTTGACATGCTGTTAACATGTTTTGTAGCCCTCACACTCCCCAGTAGGCACTTCACCACGAACCAAACACATTCTTCAGTTCTGTTGCTCTCCCTCCACTCTTCACTCTGATCAATCAATCCACCCTCTTCACCACCTCCTACTCTTCCTCCAAATCTTCATCTGCCGTTCCCACTATCACCATGTGTAAAGACCTGCACCTACCCTCCATCACCGACTAACAGATCTACAGGGTGGAAGCAGAGGAGTGGAGAGGTTGAATGGCACACTGCAGTCTAAAGATGACCTTGCTTTGACTGTCTAACATCCCCTCATCCACTTCACAGTGACCCGATAGCTCCTTGAGAAGAGGGTTGTTTGGCAGTTAAATATTCTGTGTGTTCTGTTCCGGAAATGTACCGGAGCGAATTAGGCTAGAACGAGATAAAGTGGGATTACACAGATTATGTCATCATAAAGAGGAGGATGAACAGGGCACAACGGAGCCAACTGTTCCTATCTCTTCAATTCTATTCACTCTTCTTTGCTACTCAGTGCCCATATACGTACTTCCTGAATACTCTTGAGATGTATGACATCACTGTATAATTCTTCTTAATCTTATTTTAGGAATTAGGATCCTTTGTTATAGAACCTACTAGAATATGTTGGTAGCTTCTCCACAAAGGGTTAAGGACAGACAAGACATGTGAATGGGGTGGTCTATACTGCCACTTGACCATGTGTCTGTTTTCCCGTCTTCCAATCAGATGTCCCGAGGAATTTCTCAGTGAACCTGGCGACCAAGACGAGTGTTCTCCTGACCTGGGAATTCCCTGAGAGCCCCTACCCCTACCACTTCACTGTGAGTGTGTGTGCTTGTGTAAACAACTGTGTGTGTACATATGTATAAGTTTTAATGTCAAGTACACATGTAAAGTGAAATGCCTTTCTTGCAAGCTCTAAACCCAACAATGCAATAACCAATGTAGTATTAAAAATATAATGAGAAATAAAAAAAAAACATACAAGAAATAAAAAAGAAATAAAAACGAGAAGTAAGTAATTTATATACTAGTTAAGTTTCAATATCATATATACAATGTGCAGGGATACTGGAGTGATGGAGGTAGATATGTATAGGGGTAAGGAGACAGGGATACTGGAGTGATGGAGGTAGATATGTATAGGAGTAAGGAGACAGGGATACTGGAGTGATAAAGGTAGATATGTATAGGGGTAAGGTGACAGGGATACTGGAGTGATAGAGGTAGATATGTATAGGGGTAAGGGGACAGGGATACTGGAGTGATGAAGGTAGATATGTATAGGGGTAAGGTGACAGGGATACTGGAGTGATAGAGGTAGATATGTATAGGGGTAAGGTGACTAGGCATCAGGATATATGATAAACAGAGTAGCAGCAGCGTATGTGTGTGTGCAGAGTCAGTATAAATGTATGTGCAATTTAAGTGTGTGTTGGAGTGCCAGTGTGCGTGAGTGTGTAGAGTCCTGTGAGTGTGCATAGAGACTAAAATACAAGGGTCAACTCAGATAGTCTGTGTAGCCATTTTGTTAGCTCTTTAGCAGTCTTATGGCTTCGGGGCTGTTCAGGAGCCTGTTGCTGTCAGACTTGATGCGGTACCTGTTTGTTGTGCGGAAGCAGTGACAACAGTCTATGGCTTGAAGGGCTAGCGTCTTTAACGATTTTCCGGGCCTTCCTTTCACACCGCCCTCTGTAGCGCCATGCGATCGAGGGCGGTGCTGTTGCCATACCAAGCAGTTATGCAGCCAGTCAAGATGCTTTCAATGGTGCAGCTGTAGAACTTTGAGGATCTGGGGGCCCATGCCAAACCTTTTCAACCTCCTGAGGGGGAAGAGGCGCTGTCCTGCCTTCTTCACGACTGTGTGTGTGGACCATTTTAAGACCTTAGTGGTGTGGATACCGAGGAACTTGAAGCTCTCGACCTGCTCTGAGATCAGCGAGATCACCCAGTCCTCTGGGTCGGTGGAGGCACTCATGCACGGCACGGTGTTGTTATTGTCGAAGCGTGCATAAAATGCATTGAGTTCGTCTGGTGGATAGGCATTGTTGGATAGATCACGGCTGGGTCTTCCTTTGTAATCTGTAATGGACTGTAGCCACTGCCACTTGGTGGGCATCGGAGCCTGTGTACGTAATATGATTCCACCTTATTCCTATATTGTCATTTTGCACTTTTGATGACTCTGCGACGGTCATGGCGGGACCTCTTGTACTTGTTCCTGTGCTCAGCTGTAGCCTCAGGGTTGTCTGCGAAAGCCCGGTGTCCAGTAGCCCTGTCCTTTATCTGAGCACCAACCTCAGTGTTAATCCAGGGCTTTTGATTCGGGAAGCAGCAAACCTTTAATGTGGGGACAACGTCGCCGATGCATTTCCTAATGTAGCCGGTGACGGAGGTGGTTAGTTCGTTGGATAGCCATTGGGTGTATCTTGTCCGAAAGCCATGTTTTGGAAAAGCAGAGAATATTCCAGTCAAGAGAGTCCTGTTGGTAGCAAATCCGCGATCGGAGGTCATCCATCTTATTATCAAGTGACTGTACATTAGCCAGTAGAATGGAGGGAAGAGGTGGTCGGTTTTCCCTTCACCTTAATGTTGCCAGGCTTCCCCTCTCTTGCCTCTGTAATGCCGGATTTTCCTCTTGCATATCCCGAAAATTGGGTCAGAATTACAGAAAGAGCCCAGGGCAGATGAGTCAAAGTTGAAGTAGAAGCTGGAATTGGGGTAAGTAACTACCGATCTGATGTTCAAGAGTTCTTGTCGGTTGTAAGAAATAGAGGATACATTTTGTGAAAATAAGTCAAAATAAACGGCTAAAGAATCACAAAATAGCTGGGTTGGAGCTCGCAAAATGGCGACCATTAAGGACGGCGCTATCTTATTATGTGTGTATATATGTGTGATCTTAGCCGTCAGAAATACCCTCCCCTACCCTATTCCTCCCAGGATGTGTGTGTATATGTGTGATCTTAGCCATCAGAAATACCCTCCCCTACCCTATTCCTCTCAGGTGGAGTATAACCGCCAGAAGATGGAGGTGGATGCCAAGCTGAGGAAAGCAGTGATCCCCAACTTGCAGCCAGATACCGACTATGACTTCAAGATCACCTCCTCAGAGGGCAACATGGGCGGGCTGAGGCACCGCATCCACGCCAAGACCTCTCCACCAATTGCCATCCGCCGTCCGGAGATTGACCACACCCGTGACACGGAGACCACCATCACCATAATCCTGCCCTCGCTGGAGAATCGCATCCCTGTCAAGTAAGGGCTAGCCACAGGGTTGCTTTTTAGTGATTTTGATGGGCGTACGGTTGCCTTCCAACCATATGAATTGTTTGGAAAATTCCAGAAAATTATGTAATGGCTTTAGAAGCTTCTGATAGGCTAATTGACATCATCTGAGTCAATTGGAGGTATACCTGTGGATGTATTTCAAGGCCTACCTTCAAACTCAGTCCCTCTTTGCTTGACATAATGGGAAAATCAAAAAAAATCTGCCAAACATTGGAGACTTTGTGAATATGCTGAAGGAAACAGGTACAAAACTATCTATATCCACAGTAAAACGAGTCCTATATCGACATAACCTGAAAGGCCGCTCAGCAAGGAAGAAGCCACTGCTCCAAAACCGTCATAAAAAAAGCCAGACTACGGTTTGCAACTGCACATGGGGACAAAGATGGTACTTTTTGGAGAAATGTCCTCTGGTCTGATGAAACAAAAATATAACCATTTGGCAATAATGACCATCATGTTTTGAGGAAAAAGGGGAAGGCTTGCAAACCAAAGAACACCATCCCAACTGTGAAGTGGGTTCAAAATGGACACTGACCCCAAGCATACTTCCAAAGTTGTGGCAAAATGGCTTAAGGATTTTATTTTGTATTTTTTACCCTTTAGGCAAGTCAGTTAAGAACAAATTCTTATTTTCAATGACGGCCTAGCAACAGTGGGTTAACTGCCTTGTTCAGGAGCAGAACGACCTTGTCAGCTCGGGAGTTTGAACTTGCAACCTTCCGGTTACTAGTCCAACGCTCTAACCACTAGGCTACCCTGCCGCCCCAATAACAAAGTCAAGGTATTGGAGTGGTCATCACAAAGCCCTGACCTCAATCCCATAGAAAATTTGTGGGTAGAACTGAAAAAGCGTATGTGAGCAAGGAGGCCTACAAACCTGACTCAGTTACACCAGCTCTGTCAGGAGGAATGGGCCAAAATTCACCCAACTTATTGTGGGAAGCTTATTGTGGGAAGCTTGTGGAAGGCTACCTGAAACGTATGACCCAAGTTAAATAATTTAAAGGCAATGCTACCAAATACTAATTGAGTGTATGTAAACTTCTGATCCACTGGGAATGTGATGAAAGAAATAAAAGCTGAAATAAATCACTCTCTCTACCATTATTCTGACATTTCACATTCTTAAAATAAAGTGGAGATCCTAACTGACCTAAGACAGAGATTTTTGTTAAAATTAAATGTCAGGAATTGTGGAAAAACTGAGTTTAAATGTATTTGGCTAAGGTGTATGTAAACTTCCGACTTCAACTCTGCTAGTAAACTGCCACAGAAAAGTTGTAATGAAATTCCCTGACAATCTGGTTGTTCCTCTGTCCTGTAGGAACCTGTATGTGGTGGTAGTTCCTCTGAAGAGGGCGAGGGGGGTCATTAGACATCTCAAGAGCCCAGACGAGATGGACTTGGAGGAGGTGAGAGCTATGGCCACCTATCTGGGAACACATGAACTGGCTCGTCTGACCGTTCTCCTCTCTCTGAGAACCTTTGCTCTCTCAGATTTGATCATGTGGTTTCTTAATGTTTACATAAAAAAATGCATCATTAACATCACCTCTATCTCTCTCCCTCTCGCTCCCTCTCTCTCCCTCCCTCCCCCTCTCTCCCATCTCTCTCTCTCTCCTTCCCTCTCTCTCTCTCTCCACCTTTCCCTCCCTCTCTCGACCTCCCTCTCTCTTTCTCTCCATCTCTCTCCCTCACTCTCGATCTCTCTCATTCCCTCTCTCTATCTCTCCTTCCCTCTCTCTCCATCTCTCTGTCTCCCTCTATCTGACTCACTCCCTCTCCTCCCTCTCCTCTCTTGCTCTCTCTCTCCCTATCACCCATATCTCTCTCTCACACTCTCTATCTATCCCTCTCTCTCTCCATCTCTCTCTATCTCTCTCTATCCCACTTTCTCCATCTGTCTCCCTCTCTCTCCATCTGTCTCCCTCTCTCCACCTATCTGTCTCTCTCTCTCTCTCTCTCTCTCTCTCTCTCTCTCTCTCTCTCGCTGTCTCCCTCTCTCACCCTCCCTCCCTCCCTCCCTCCCTCCCTCCCTCCCTCCTTCCTCTCTCTCTCTCTCTCATTCCCTCTCCATCTCTTTCTCCCTCTCTCCCCCTCTATCTGACTCCCTCCCTCTCCTCCCTCTCTCCGTCTCTCTCCCTCCCTCTCTCTCTCTCTCTCTCTCTCTCATTCCCTCTCCATCTCTTTCTCCCTCTCTCCCCCTCTATCTGACTCCCTCCCTCTCCTCCCTCTCTCGCTCTCTCTCCCTATCACCACTTTCTCCATCTCTCTGTCTCTCTCT
>NC_143029.1:80200000-80222500 GCF_057628025.1 Oncorhynchus mykiss
ACAATTCCTACCTCCCTTCCTACCTCCCTTCCTACCTCTCTTCCTTTCTCTCAGTCTGTCTTTGTTTGTTGGCTAAATTGCTATGCGTATGAAGCAGGCATATTTCTCTGCCTCTTACTGTAGCCGACTGACTGGTGGAGGAGCAGACATGTTGGATTAGGGCGAGGAATTGGATGAAAAAGCAAACAACTAAATACATTTTGTTTGCTTACTCCATAATGTTATCTATTTACCCTCTTAATAAAAGGCTCTAGAGGTTGTATAGGTTTCTGTACATGCATATTTTTTAAATATTCAACATGTCATCAAAATCCTTCTACTGTTTTTGTATGACATGCATGTACTTGCAATCATTTCGAAAATATGCAGCCCCTGACATTAGCATGGGGAAGTTCATATAGTCATCTTGTTCCATCTTACTAGCCGTAAGCGTCCTCTAAAGTCTAAGCTCTCAGTAGCCAAAATGGCTTCCTCTCTTCTCCTTCACCTGCACTAATGTGACAAAATTGTTCAAGCAAATTCCTGCCCCAGAAAGCATCCACAACATTGTTTTCACCTTTGCTGTGACTATTGGGATGCACTCTATTTGACTCAACATATGTTCTCGTTGTGTCAACATTCCCGTCTCTTATTGGCCAGAGACTGTTCAATTATCTAATAATAGGACTTTCTATTGGTCCGTGAGGATCAAGGGTATGAGGGGTGTTGTATTTTCAGGTGGTGTTAGAGGATCAATGTATCCCCGTTGGGCGTTGCTGTGCTGTGAATGTATAGGTATATCTGACTGTATATTTAGACCATACCTCTGTGTGGAGAAGATAAGATATTCCCATATTCCCTTAACTAGACACAGCAAATTAAACCGACAAGCCTCTGGAGAGGTGGAGGTGACCTCTGACCTATAGAAATTCAAGGTCTAGAGTGTATTTGCCCATCAAGATAAAGGAATTGATTTGGTTGGGCATTTGAATGGGCATGTTGTGATCTACACAGTATATATATCTATCTGTCTTGGAACACTATGGATGAAAGAATGGAAGCTCCTCCTTTTCCTCACCCCATACACCCCTGCCACTCCTTACTGTATATTCATAAACACGTGCCCATGTTAAAGAATGCACATATAAGCACGTTCACACAAGCACACACAAACACATGCATGCGCACACAAGCATAAGTGCACACACGCACGCACCTCCCTGCAGAATTGATCGACTATTCCCTCTCAATCCATCTCTCCTTCTGTTACTTAGCAACCAGGTTATAGGAGTTTTATTCCACTGTATTTTCAGTAAGTAAAGTAGATATTATTCATATTAACGTCAGACCCACGTAATGTATGCAGCATTCTAGATTTTAAGTGGGTTTATATCTTTATTGATGTATTGTTCGTGTGGAGTGTTACAGAAAGTGATCTGGAAGCCATTATCGAGGCTATACCATAGGAGCCACATATTGGATCAGAAACGGATTACATAAACTGTTAACACTTCCTCTCTTTTCCTTATTGATCATACGAGAGCAGCAGAAAAAAATATATATATAGAACATTAAATATATGTTATATTTAAATGTAATTATAGCAAGGGATTATAATTGTGTCCAGAAAAAATCTACCCTATTGGTTGGGTTTCTGTCACAGCACAACCAATCGATCAGTCAATCAATCAATCAGCCAATCATCCATTCAGCAGATCAATAAATTAGTTAATACAAAGATGAATGAATGAAGGACAAAAAAAATGTATTGGAGACAACAGGAAATGATGATCATGATATACAAGCAATACTGAAGTGCCGGTTCAGAGACGTGAAGCCTCTCTTCTCATATACCCCGGATCTCTAATTGGATCACACCCACATACAGTCCATATCGTACTCATGCTATTTTCTAATACGGTCATTTGCTGAAAATTAGATAAAAGAATGGTGAAAATAGACAAAAGGATGGTGATGGTGGTGATGATGATGATGATGATGATGATGATGACTTTATTCTTGACAATGGCGTAAGGTCTATTTTTGTTGTTGTTATAAATAATACCAAATTTAATTTTTGTTTGTATGATAGTGATGTATTTTACTGATATATTGATTAAAAATGTTATATAATGTATATGTTACAATTTGCAACAACTTTAAGAAAGCTCTAATGTACTAAGTATTATAATTATTTTAGAAAAACTTCCATGTTTAGACTACTTCATTTTATGTACTTATTACAACACGAAAAGCCATTTTGATACTCCTGAAATATCAAATTCAAAGCCGTTTGAACAAACCATTCGCTAAAAAACGTTAAACTTTGTCGAGTTGGTTTATTGGGATAAGTAGCCTATCGAAGAAAGTGTTTTCGTTAGTTATGTGAACGGTACAGGCCTCTTCTCACATTCACATACATATCTCAACGAATACTGAGACCTCTTGTGTTTTAAGAGCTGTATACCCATTTTAACCGGAAATGGGGGCTAAATATTTCAATTAAAGTTTGATAAACAATTAGCCTGTGGGTTACATAAAAAGCATCAATTACATAAAACCAAATAAACACATTTAATGAATTGAGTATTTTTAATAACTGACCAAAAATGATCTTGCCAATTAAATTGTCACACAGCCTATCCTAGCCTATAGCAAAGAACACTGCATTGTTTAAAGGTATACAACACATATATATTTTTCAACGAATATAGCAACATCAAATTAGTAATTAGTTGTTTACCTAAAACAGATACATTTAACAACCTTTCGATTTCTATTCACTGGATATTGATTGCCAATCGTATCGATAGGAGCAAGACATAGGCCACCCTTTTCATTATTCTGCCCACAGTCAGTCAGCCGTTGCACTCCAAGAGCAATCCTCTGTTTTGATGAAAAGCATGAACAGTAGCCTTACCATGTGAAAGTCAGTTTATTATACTTCAAACTACTTTATTGTTTATTCATTGTGTTATAAATATAATGTGTGAGAGTCAATATCTCCATGTCATGTGGATGTAGGCCTATTTTAATTTATCAAAAGAAATCGAGCAACCAACAGTAACAGCTATAGACACATGTATTTTTTTTCTTCTTAAAAATGAACAGAAAATGTATTTCATAGATGAGGGATAATTTGCTGTTTTTAGGAAATAACCATGACGAAGATTGAGAAGTATGTAGAGTGGTCAATAAATCAAATGACCAAATAAATTCTTAAACTTGGTCAAATAATTAAGTACCAGTACTACCCAGAAGAAGGAACATTTTTGTGTTCCAAAAAATAACGTTTATTTAGTTTTCTTTATGAACAACTTGACTCTCCTATTACAAAACTTAGAAAAGAGAAACCTCAAATCATGCTTCAAATTAATATTATTCATTTTATTTTGTTAACAATACAACTTTTTTACCTTTCAAAATAACAGGTTGGTTCTTGTGTTTTTTTTTTTTTAAAAAGCAGTGTGATATTCTAAAAGCAGTAAGTTATTCGCTCAAGACTAAAAATATACAGTAACACAATGTATACTAAATATACTATACTAAAGCTGAAAAAACTTGAATCGGAAGATCTTTATAAATAAGGCTGCCTGTCATAATATTCTTCAAAAGGAATTCAAACATTTTGTTCACTTCCAAATATGTACCCATTGCCTTATATCAACAGCTATAACTCAGATGCTCCAAAAAATATAATCCGGCTATTTTCCACACACAAAGGTGATGTGTCATTTTCCTGACACAAAATATTGTTTAGTTCCATCGTACCAGCCCAGACAACAGGTGCACGCAAAACTCACAGTTAGGGCATCTGATGTCGTGATCTCTGGAAATATTCGGTTACCCGCTACCTGTTTTTGATATCCAAGTGGCTGCGCTGTTCAATTAGTAATTACTTTGTCCAAATATTTCGTTACACTTTTGTACATAAACGTGAAGTGTTTCTAACCAATTTGTTTGATAATATGAACACGAGACCTGTTGATTTACTGTTCAATTTAAACTTTATTTTAACCAATTAAATCAAAGACTAAATATATTTTCAAAATAAGGTCAATGGTCACTAGAGAGACTGAAGTGTGCAGCCATCATGCAATCAAAGCCGATATAATTAATGAACAGGATTATTAAACATAATAACAAAATTCCTTATTGTTGTCAGAGTAGTTGCATCCTATAGGCGTATCATTCCTAAAAAAAATCTGCACAGTTCAGAAAAGTGACTTGTACCGTAGCAATATGCATTTTGAGATTTGAGTCATTTGTAGGTCTACAATTTATCTTGGTGGACATCCAATAAACATATCCTCTCAAAACATCACTGAACTGGTACAGAAAACAACTACTCCAATAAACATATCCTCTCAAAACATCACTGAACTGGTACAGAAAACAACTACTCCAATAAACATATCCTCTCAAAACATCACTGAACTGGTACAGAAAACCGGGCCAGAAAACAACTACTCCAAAAGTGCAAACGAGCCTGGTCCTAGCTACAGGTTTGTGGTTTAAAGCTGACTTACAACTTCCACAAAGGACACACACACACAGACGGAGAGCTGAGTGTGTGTGACTTGGGTCAGACGGGCAGTATCTAACATCCATCACTATAGCGCCTCAGAGCCAATACCCAGGGTGAAGAGACGCTGCGCATGCCGAGCTAACCGATTCTCTGGCGCTCCAACGGTCATTTATTTCCGATAGCGGCTGGTGGGCATCGATAGAGGGAGAGTAGGCTAACCCAGGGAGACATATTCACACGCTGTATGCTTTTTAGAGGTTACAACAGTGTGACCAGTGAAACCTTTAGTAGGCTACCCATTTTATTCAACAATGTCTAATGTCTTCAATGTCTATTGGCCTGGTAAAGGGAATACCTAGTCTGTTGAACAACTGAATGCATTCAATCGAAATGTGTCTTCCTCATTTAACCCAACCCCTCTGAAAAGAGAAGTGCTGGGACCTGCCCTAATCTACGCCCACGTCATCATGCCTTGCTCAAGGGCAGAACGGCAGATATGTTCCACTTTGCCAGCTCCGGGATTCGAACCAGCGACCTTTCGGTTACTGGCCCAACGCTTTTAACCACTACCTGCCGCCCATTTACTTAGAAGTTGTGCTTTCAAGTGCGTTGGAAATGGAAATGACATAATATTTGTATAATAACTTTGTTGTTTATTACAGATTCTCGAAACAACTACTGTACTGAATTATCTTAGTGCTGTTATTACACCATACATGTGTTAATCCTAAAAATACCATCTGTGAAATAAAGTTAATAAATAAAATCAATTGTTATATTATAGCAAATTATTCATATTATTATTATTAGGCCTAGTAAATAGTAGTAGCCTATTAGTAGTATTATTAGGCCAAGTATTATTATTATTATTATTATTATTATATACATTAGGTTATTGTCCAATCTGTCCTGAAAAAGTTAATAAGATGGAATCTCATGGTCACCAATAAAGTTTAAAAAAATATCTGAAAACAATATAAACATGCCTGTAGTGCGAGATCAGATCTATAAAAGAGCAGTTTAGAAGAAAGAACGTGGTTATTACGTCTACACGTTCACATGTCCATGCTGTTTTTTGGGCCAAAAAAATTGCTCTACTTACCAGCCGAGTGAAATTCAGCACGCTGGACCTCAGAACTTCAGAACGCTGGACCTCAGAACTTCAGAACGCTGGACCTCACTGGACCTCAGAACTTCAGAACTTCAGAACGCTGGACCTCACTGGACCTCAGAACTTCAGAACGCTGGACCTCAGAACTTCAGCACGCTGGACCTCAGAACTTCAGAACGCTGGACCTCAGAACTTCAGAACACTGGACCTCAGAACTTCAGCACGCTGGACCTCAGAACTTCAGAACACTGGACCTCAGAACTTCAGCACGCTGGACCTCAGAACTTCAGAACGCTGGACCTCAGAACTTCAGAACACTGGACCTCAGAACTTCAGCACGCTGGACCTCAGAACTTCAGAAGGCTGGACCTCAGAACTTCAGAACGTTGGACCTCACTGGACCTCAGAACTTCAGAACACTGGACCTCAGAACTTCAGAACGCTGGACCTCAGAACTTCAGAACACTGGACCTCAGAACTTCAGAACACTGGACCTCAGAACTTCAGCACACTAGACCTCAGAACTTCAGAACACTGGACCTCAGAACTTCAGAACACTGGACCTCAGAACTTCAGAACACTGGACCTCAGAACTTCAGCACGCTAGACCTCAGAACTTCAGAACACTGGACCTCAGAACTTCAGAACGCTGGACCTCAGAACTTCAGAACGCTGGACCTCAGAACTTCAGAAGGCTGGACCTCAGAACTTCAGCACGCTGGACCTCAGAACCTCAGCACGCTGGACCTCAGAACTTCAGAACGTTGGACCTCACTGGACCTCAGAACCTCAGCACGCTGGACCTCAGAACTTCAGAACGTTGGACCTCACTGGACCTCAGAACCTCAGCACGCTGGACCTCAGAACTTCAGAATGCTGGCTGGAGTTTAGAATGAAACGCTTCAGAACAGGATATGGTTTGCCCTTTTTTCTCAACATCATCATGCACGGCGTTAGGATTCTTCCGTCTGTGTGACCTCTCCACCCCCTAACAGGGTCAGGCCACATCATTCATCTCTGTCAATCAATACATTGATCAGGTTTATCACTAAGCGCATAAATGCCAAACCATTCACTCCGTGGGAAAACAACGTTTATCTGTAGAAGGGACACTTGTGCAGAGTGAATAAAATCAAATTGTGCGCATACTGTGATGAAGTATACTCGGAGAGATAGATTAGAGTTTGTTACTTTTAAAAACATTTGGCTTTTACATTTAAATCTCTCAAGCACGCGCGCGCGCACACACAAACACACACACACACACACACATACACAGGTGCATGACTTGATGCCAGACCCCCTGGCACAGACGTCTGTTCAACGTATATTCCATTCCACATTGGTTCAACGTATATTCATTGAAATTACGTGGAAACAACGTTTATTCAACCAGTGTGTGGCCAGTGCATACTCTTCACACATATACAGTGTGTTCTGTCTGTGAATCCCACACGAAAATAATGCGCGTAACCGCCCCCGTTTTAAATACACAGGGGCGCGCCCACATACATCTTGATACCCGGCACAGCCAATTTTCAGTGGAAGTGTTGTTGGACAAGGGATGAGATATAGCCAACGAGCGCCTATAACACAGAACAACAACACAGCCAAACGTGGACGAGGACTTTACGCAATATTTACCTACCTTGGAACAAGATAAATTATTTACAAAAACCATGTTGGATTGACTGGAGAAAAACTCTAATCAATGGATTGGTTTTGAGATCGTTTGGTAATATTATCACTTCAGGAGTCTGAGAGAGGGAGAGTGAGCGCGCGCCTCTGTCTGTGTGTTTGAGTCTGAGTGAAAGGACCGAGAAGGAGCGGGAGAGAGAGGGAGGGGAGGGAGGTGGGATCAGGAAAGATATATTCTTTCAGTGATGGAACTCACAATGGAAAACCTTGGAAACCTCCACGGCGTCTCGCACTCACAGGCCGGGGAACTGATGAGCTCCACGCACGCCCGGCAGTCCTCCGCCCCTTCACACCGGAATCTGGTTTCTCACGCACACGGCCGGTCGGCCATGGTGTCTAGTATGGCCGCGATCCTGGATGGTACCGGGGACTACCGGACAGACCCCTCGGCGCTCTCTGGCCACCTCCACCCGGCTATGAGCATGTGTGAGTCCGGGATGAGCCTGAGCAACACCTACACCACCCTGACCCCTCTCCAGCACCTACCTCCCATATCCACGGTCTCCGACAAGTTCCACCACCCACACCCACACTCCCACCACCACGCAGCCGCCCACCAGCGACTCTCCGCGGGGAACGTCAGCGGGAGCTTTACGTTGATGAGGGATGACCACCGTGGGCTGGCGTCTATGGGAAACCTGTACGGCCACTACCCTAAAGATATGTCCGGCATGGTCCATGGGTCACTCTCCCCGTTGTCCAACAGTCTCGGCTCTTTGCACAACTCCCAGCAGACGCTCTCAGCCTACGGTCCAAGTGCTCACCTTACCAATGATGCCAAGATGCTCTCTCCCGTGACAGGCTTCGAGTCCCACGCCGCAATGCTGTCCCGGAGCGAGGAGCACCTTGCCAGGGGGTTAGGCGGCCATGGGCATGGCATGATGTCCAACCTCAACGGGATGCACCATCCGCACAGCCACCTTCACTCCCAGGCCAATGGGGCAGCGATGCTGGCCGAGCGAGAGAGGCACGGGGCTGGGTCCGGCCAGGGAGGAGTGTCGGGAGGGCAGGCGGAGGAGATCAACACGAAAGAGGTGGCTCAACGGATAACGGCAGAGCTGAAGCGCTACTCAATTCCCCAGGCTATTTTCGCCCAGAGGATCCTATGTCGGTCCCAAGGAACCCTCTCGGATCTTCTGCGGAACCCCAAGCCGTGGAGTAAACTCAAGTCAGGCCGGGAGACGTTTAGGAGAATGTGGAAGTGGCTCCAGGAGCCCGAGTTTCAGCGGATGTCTGCCCTTCGGTTGGCGGGTAAGATGCTTCTGGTCTCACGGCCTTTCTCGTGTGGGCTGCTTATTCAACAGCCGATCGTAACTATTGACGTTTTACGCATAAAAGCGTAGTTTGTTCAATCTTTTGTCAAACCCTCTCTATTTAATGTTACGATAAATAACTAGCTGTATAGGCTACTACAATGAACCTGATATGCTATATATAACTTATTTTAGGCTAAAGACGTCCAGCGTTGTAAGAAAAATCACAGTAAAACGAACGTTATACACGTCAGACAAAACCACAACTTCCAAACGATTCAGCACCATAGTCAGTGCAAAACGGGTGCAACAAAAACGAGACCAAATACGTCTTAAACTTCAGAGCAGACTTTGTGAGAGAATCGTTCTCTCTTTTTAAATCGCCGTTTTTGTTGTTGAGAGACACAGTATCTGCGGTACAGTGCAAGTGATTGCATGATATCCCTGTCAGCATTTGTTGGTGTGACACGTTCCAAGAGAAACTGCATGCACACTGTTACACCTCAGCCCAACGTTAACAGGGTTTTTTGTCGGCTACTCATGCAGCCTGATATAACCATTGAGAGGACCTGGACATTTCATAGTCATGTAAGCCTAATATGAGGCTCTGGTGTATTATGGGGATATGTGTGGTCTGTTACGCGCCAGGCCGGATGTGTGTGTGTAATAATACATTGCATTTGTAGAGCACTTGACATTTACAGACAGACATCACAAAGTTATTTACATTGTGTGCTTTAATAATAGGGGAAAACTATTAGGCGAGAATTAAAAGATAGCTACTGGCCTAGAACTATACAATACGCACAATAATAAGGGAGGCGACAGAGACTGAAAACATAAAACTTGGTGTCTAAAACATGTCGTCCTGTCCATCGTGGTTCTCTCTAGTGAATCCCACATGTTCCAAACATGTCACCCACACAGTCACTCTCTCTCATTGGTCCCGCTTGCCCCGCCAGCTTGAACATCAAGGCCTAAACTCGTCGCAGGTTGGTATTTATTGTCCTTAGTATTGTTCTGGAGGCAGCTCTGCAGAGAGGTTACTAGCTGGCACGCTGGCATAGCCACAAAGTCATACAAACTGAGTTTAAACCTAACCGTAACCCTAACCTTAACCACACTGCTAACCCTAATGTTTACCCCTAACCTTCAATTAAGACCAAAAATAACATTTTTGTTTTCATGAATTTTTACGATATAGCAGCTGGCCCATCTAGCGGATATCGCTCAGTTCTGCCTCCAGGGCAAGATTCCTGACAATACATGTCAACCTACAAACTAGTCGCGCAGGAGGAGAGCGCGTCAGAGGGGCGCGTGACCTCTGGCTGCACGGTCAATACGCGAGTTCCCACTCTCCCCTTTTAAATGTGGCACATGGATCAATATTCGAATCCAGACCTGAAATACAGCTAACCACATGGCCGCGCCGGGTTTTCATTTAGGCAGCTTTTGTAGTTTAAGGTCTAAAATTAGACCAGATAGGCCTATGGGTTGTCCCGTCTGTCTACCACTGGCGTCCTCCTGCTTTGGTGACGCAGGCGTTTAGTTGCCTGGTCGAATACCGAATACTGACTCGTATCACTGGTTACC
This sequence comes from Oncorhynchus mykiss, assembly GCF_057628025.1. NCBI lineage: Eukaryota > Metazoa > Chordata > Actinopteri > Salmoniformes > Salmonidae > Oncorhynchus > Oncorhynchus mykiss. The sequence continues at coordinate 80,210,163 of NC_143029.1, forward strand.
TGCCTGTTAAGTTTATTTCGACATTTAAAATGCTGTCGAGCCTATCCCTTGGCCATAGAAAAACATTTACTATAAAATACAAACTATTTTCGTGCAAAGGCATTTTCTTGCCACGGACACATTTTCACCACAGTAGGTCCTAAGTGACCAAATAAAGGCCACAAAGACCTTCGTCATGTTTTAATTATAATTTTTCTCTATGCGGTTGATTTGTTTGATTCATTTTATCACGTTTATGTTTTCAATCGTTGTCCAGTCAATAATTTAAAAACAAGAGACATTTGAAATGATTGTACAAGAAAAAATATAATAAACCCCAATGAAAAACGTATAGTTAGAGTTGTTTTTCCAATTGGTTATTACATTTCTGAGAAAATGTATAGTTTTACTGTAAAACAGGAGGGATATTTTCAGACAATTTCAGACAAAACCATGTTGTGTCCAATAAAGTTTGTACCATGTTTTGTGCTGCTACCATGTTGTGCTCCTACCATGTTGTGTTGCTACCATGTTGTGTTGTCATGTGTTGCTGCCATGCTATGTTGTTGTCTTAGGTCTCTCTTTATGTAGTGTTGTGGTGTCTCTCTTGTCGTGATGTGTGTTTTGTCCTATATATACAGTGGGGCAAAAAGTATTTAGTCAGCCACCAATTGTACAAGTTCTCCCACTTAAAAAGATGAGAGAGACCTGTCATTTTCATCATAGGTACACTTCAACTATGACAGACAAAATGAGAAAAAAAATCCAGAAAATCACATTGTAGGATTTTTAATGAATTTATTTGCAAATTATGGTGGAAAATAAGTATTTGGTCACCTACAAACAAGCAAGATTTCTGGCTCTCACAGACCTGTAACTCCTCCTGTAACCCTGTAACACCTGTAACTCCTCCACTCGTTACCTGTATTAATGGCACCTGTTTGATCTTGTTATCAGTATAAAAGACACCTGTCCACAACCTCAAACAGTCACACTCCAAACTCCACTATGGCCAAGACCAAAGAGCTGTCAAAGGACACCAGAAACAAAATTGTAGACCTGCACCAGACTGGGAAGACTAAATCTGCAATAGGTAAGCAGCTTGGTTTGAAGAAATCAACTGTGGGAGCAATTATTAGGAAATGGAAGACATACAAGACCACTGATAATCTCCCTCGATCTGGGGCTCCACGCAAGATCTCACCCTGTGGGGTCAAAATGATCACAAGAACGGTGAGCAAAAATTCCAGAACCACACGGGGGACATAGTGAATGACCTGCAGAGAGCTGGGACCAAAGTAACAAAGCCTACCATCAGTAACACACTACGCCGCCAGGGACTCAAATCCTGCAATGCCAGACGTGTCCCCCTGCTTAAGCCAGTACATGTCCAGGCCCATCTGAAGTTTGCTAGAGAGCATTTGGATGATCCAGAAGAAGATTGGGAGAATGTCATATGCTCAGATGAAACCAAAATATAACTTTTTGGTAAAAAATCAACTCGTCGTGTTTGGAGGACAAAGAATGCTGAGTTGCATCCAAAGAACACCATACCTACTGTGAAGCATGGGGGTGGAAACATCATGCTTTGGGGCTGTTTTTCTGCAAAGGGACCAGGACGACTGATCCGTGTAAAGGAAAGAATGAATGGGGCCATGTATCGTGAGATTTTGAGTGAAAACCTCCTTCCATCAGCAAGGGCATTGAAGATGAAACGTGGATGGGTCTTTCAGCATGACAATGATCCCAAACACACCGCCCGGGCAACGAAGGAGTGGCTTCGTAAGAAGCATTTCACGGTCCTGGAGTGGCCCAGCCAGTCTCCAGATCTCAACCCCATAGAAAATATTTGGAGGGAGTTGAAAGTCTGTGTTGCCCAGCAACAGCCCCAAAACATCACTGCTCTAGAGGAGATATGCATGGAGGAATGGGCCAAAATACAGTGTGTGAAAACCTTGTGAAGACTTACAGAAAACGTTTGACCTCTGTCATTGCCAACAAAGGGTATATAACAAAGTAGTGAGATAGACTTTTGTTATTGACCAAATACTTATTTTCCACCATAATTTGCAAATAAATTCATAAAAATCCTACAATGTGATTTTCTGGATTTTTTTTCTTCTCATTTTGTCTGTCATAGTTGAAGTGTACCTATGATGAAAATGACAGGCCTCTCTCATGTTTTTAAGTGGGAGAACTTACACAATTGGTGGCTGACTAAATACTTTTTTGCCCCACTGTATATATACAGTATATATATTTTTGTTAAATTCCCAGTCCCCGTCTCCCGCAGGAGGCCTTTTGCCTTTTGGTAGGCCTTCATTGTAAATAATAATTTGTTCTTAACTGACTTGCCTTGTTATATAAAGGTTCTGTCCCCTAATCATGGTGAAAATATTCTCACTCTGTATAATAGCTGAATATTCCATTGACATATCATTTCCGTTCATATGCTTTAATAGTTTAATTTACTCATAAACAAACTGTAGAAACAACTAGGATAAATCATACAAAGCTTATATGTGATCCCATTACATGCATGTCTTTTCTCCATTCTAATCTGTCAAAAGGAAGATCCCTCTGAACACGGTGTAGTGGTGTGCATTCTCTTGTGATTAGTGCCCAGAGGGGTTGATTTTAGTACCCCTCCCACAACTTTCAATTAAATCATATACATCTGAATGGCTGATGAGTTATTGACTCATGATAAGTGTGTGTGTGTAAGCCTTTGTGTGTGTGTTTGTGTGTCAGCAAGCATGTGTTGAGTTGAAATGCTGATCGCACCAAATCACAACCAAGTTTCCTGTGTGTATGTGTTCAAGAGTAGCCTGGTCTATCTCATTGTCATACCATGCATATTTGGCAAGGCATTGAACCAACACAAAAAAAGGAGTTGGTAAAATCTCAAACATATGGGATCAGCAGGCTAGTTCAAGGGTCCATAAGGACACAGACTGTTGAAGCTGCTAGCAGGTTGTTGGAGATGGTGTTCTTGTAGTACATCATTTTCACAGGTGTTACAGTCAATACCACTGATTCCTCTGCACTGTCACACGCTCTACTCTACAGGTCAGACAGGGCAACAGTTGTTTGAAGTTGTACCACTACAGAACGGATACTGGTGCAACCTTTCCTGATAGGAATCTAAAAAAAAGACAATGAAAAAGCCAGATAGTTAGGTAGATAGATATATACAGTTGAAGTCGGAAGTTTACATACACTTAGGTTGGAGTCATTAAAACGTGTTTTCCAACCTCTCCACACATTTCTTGTTAACAAACTACAGTTTTGGCAAGTCGGTTAGGACGTCTACCTTGTGCATGACACAAGTAATTTTTCCAACAATTGTTTACAGACAGATTATTTCACTTATAATTCACTGTATCACAATTCCAGTGGGTCAGAAGTTTACACACACTAAGTTGACTGTGCCTTTAAACAGCTTGGAAAATTCCAGAAAATGATGTCATGGCTTTAGAAGCCTCTGATAGGCTAATTGACATCATTTGAGTCAATTGGAGGTGTACCTGTGGATGTATTTCAAGGCCTACCTTCAAACTCAGTGCCTCTTTGCTTGACATCATGGGAAAATCTAAAGAAATCAGCAAAAAAATTGTAGACCTCCACAAGTCTGGTTCCTCCTTGGGAGCAATTTCCAAACACCCGAAGGTACCACATTCATCTGTACAAACAATAGTACGCAAGTATAAACACCATTGGACCATGCAGCCGCCATACCGATCAAGAAGGAGACGCGTTCTGTCTCCTAGAGATGGACGCACTTTGGTGCCAAAAGTGCAAATCAATCCCAGAACAACTGCAAAGGACCCCGTGAAGATGCTGGAGGAAACAGGTCCAAAAGTATCTATATCCACAGTAAAACGAGTCCTATATCGACACAACCTGAAAGGCCGCTCAGCAAGGAAGAAGCCCATGCTCCAAAACCGCCATAAAAATGCCAGACTACTGTTTGCAACTGCACATGGGGACAAAGATCATACTTTTTGGAGAAATGTCCTCTGTTCTGATGAAACAAAAATGGAACTGTTTGGCCATAATGACCATCGTTATGTTTGGAGGAAAAAGTGGGAGGCTTGCAAGCCAAAGAACACCATCCCAACTTTGAAGTACGGGGGTGGCAGCATCATGTTGTGGGGGTGCTTTGTTGCACTTCACAAAATAGATGGCATCATAAGGCAGGAAAATTATGTGGATATATTGAAGAAACATCTCAAGACACCAGTTAGAGCTTGGGTCCTCCAAATGGACAATGACCCCAAGCATATTTCCAAAGTTGTGGCAAAATGGCTTAAGGACAACAAAGTCAAGGTATTGGAGTGGCCATCACAAAGACCTGACCTCAATCCTATAGAATATTTGTGGGCAGAACTGAAAAAGCGTGTGCGGGCAAAGAGGCCTACAAACCTGACTCAGTTACACCAGCTCTGTCAGGAGGAATGAGGCCTAAAAACCTGACTCAGTTACAACAGCTCTGTCAGGAGGAATGGGCCAAAATTCCTCCAACTTATTGTGGGAAGCTTGTGGAAGGCTACCTGAAATGTTTTACCCAAGTTAAACTATTTAAAGGCAATGCTACCAAACACTAATTGAGTGTATGTAAACTTCTGACCCACTGGAGATGTGATGAAAGAAATAAAACCTGAAATAAATCATTCTCTGCATCATTGACTCTCCCATCAATGGTCCTCCCTGCTACTACAGAACAAACATCCATGTTTACTGCTACCAGCGCTCCCAGTCTCAGAATTATATCTTCATCCATGTTTCTCAAACGTCATTCTTAAAATGAAGTGGTGATCCTGACTGACCTAAGACAGGGAATCTTTACTAGGATTAAGTGTCAGGAATTGTGAAAAACTGAGTTTAAATGTATTTGGCTAAGGTGTATGTAAACTTCCGATTTCAACCGTAGGTAGGTAGATAGATAGATAGATAGCTGTAGCCGTATAGCTGTGCTAGTGATTGTCATTAATAGTGTAGCTCTGTCCTTTCTCTGTTTGCCTGGCTTTGCACATAGGAAATCAATAAAGCTGCTTCCCATTCCCAACCCCCTCTCTCTCTGTCTGTCTGTCTGTCTGTCTGTCTGTCTGTCTGTCTGTCTGTCTGTCTGTCTCTGTCTCTGTCTCTCTGTCTGTCTGTCTCTCTCTGTCTGTATGTCTGTGTCTCTCTGTCTGTCTGTCTGTCTGTCTGTCTGTCTGTCTGTCTGTCTGTCTGTCTGTCTGTCTGTCTGTCTCTGTCTCTGTCTCTCTCTGTCTGTCTGCCTTTCTCTCTCTCTCTCTCTCTCATTTTGTCTCTGCCATCTTCTCTGCAATTCATCACAAAAACATGACCTATCATCCATTATGACTGCCACTAGAACCGGACAGGCTGCTTCAGTGGTCTGGAAACCCACACACTGCAGGAAACAGAGTTGAGGGATAAAGCTCGAGGACTGGAAACCCAAACACTGTAGGAAACAGAGTTGAGGGTTGAAGCTCGAGGACTGGAAACCCAAACACTGTAGGAAACTCGAGGATAGAAGGAAATCCATCTGCTATAATGTGATAAATATGAGGAGGAAAAGCTGCAAATCTATTGTGTCATTTTAGTGTAAGAGCTGTTTGAAAAGACCACTTGAATTTTCAGTCTGTTTTGGTGGGATGCCTGCCTTGGTGTTTTGGTGGGATAGACCAATAAGAAAGAGAGTTCCAAACCTCTCTGCCAATCACAGCTAGTTTTCAGTTTTCCTCCCCTCACAAAGACCACTCCCAGCCTGTCCTAGCAAAAATATTGCTTTGCTAAGAAGCATTTTTCTTCTTCTTTTTGACAATTTGAATTTAAAACCCAGAAATGATTTGATATTGATATAAAAACGTCTGCATTGGACCATTAAGTTGTCCTTTGTGGCTCAGTTGGTAGAGCATGGCGCTTGTAACCCCAGGGTAGTGGGTTTGATTATTCCCTGGACCACCCATATGTTAAACATATGCAAGCATGACTGTAAGTTGCTTTGGATAAAAGCGACAGCTAATTAACATATTATTAAGCCAGGATTTGGTCTATGGTGTACAGCAGTTGTCTTTGTGGTTGATTCTTTCTCTGCGACTGTGTCAGTTGGTGTTCACCAGGGTGTTAGAGAGCTACAAGGTAGGCATGCTTTCGCTCCAGCACAGGACTAACATATGTGATTCAACTATACCACCTGAGCTGTGTGAGGTACATGGCGTGAGGTGGGGAGCTGTCCTTGTTCCTGATCATTCAGACTGTGATTCTGAATGGACAGCTGGTCCCAGGTGTGTCATTTGTGATAGTGGAGGTAGAACTGGGACAGAGCGAACAATCTGATCATAAGTCAGATGTTGTTTGATCATATTCATCAGGGTTCAATGCTCAGAACATTGTTGTTATTATTAGACGTTATTATTAGAAATGTGATCTACAGAATGGAATAACACTATTTATAAACTGGGTGGTTCGATCCCTAAATTTTGATTGGCTGACAGCCGTGGTATATCAGACCATATACCATAGGTATGACAAAACATGTATTTTTACTGCTCTAATTACATTGGTAACCAGTTTATAATATCAATAAGGCACCTCAGGGGTTTGTGATGTATGGCCAATATACCACAGCTAAGGGCTGTGTCCAGACACTCCGCGTTGTGTTGTGCATAAGAACAGCCCTTAGTCGTGGTATATTGGCCATATACCACACCCCATCATGGCTTATTGCTCAATTATATCCTTATCTCTCTGTTGTGGGGGCGCCCATACCCCAACACTGCCAGCGCCATTCATATATTTTGTAGACCAATGTCTTTGATGCCGTCTATGAAAGACTAATGCCAATCTGTAGTTTAGCCCAGTGTTCTTGGTTTATGCAATTAAATGCAAATGTTCAGATCGCTGCAAGTAAATGAACTCTATCAAAACGTAAACAAAAAGAGTGATATGTGAAATAAGAGAGCAGGGGCTGGTATTGATTCAGGGTTGGGGAGTTTGGGCTTTGTGTGAACAGGCTGATAGAGGTAGGGTAGTGAAAGGATCGATAGAGACTTTAATAATTGATAAGCATGAGGGAGAGGGAGATGGAGGAGAGTGGAAGGAAGAGAGAGAAGGAGGAGTAGAGTGGTGTAGCCCTTGTAAGAGACTCACTTCTGGGTAAGCAAAGCAAATGTGTGGTTAACACACAGCGTCAACCACAACCCCGACATACGTGTGGTACCTACAAACAGAATTGTGTATAACATGCTGTTTAAACCTGTGGAAAAACCACCAACATCCCACTTCAGACACTAAATGAACTGGGTTACTAAGAATGCACTGGTTAAATCTGTGGTCGACAACATCTGCATATCCTAACACTTTTTAATTGAACCTTTATTGAAACCTGAAAGTCATTTTATGATAAATAATATCTTGTAGAAAGGAGACAGATTTACATAGAATAGCCCTCGCAAGACAAAGGCAGTGTTTTTTTAACAGAGGATTCTAGTATATGTAGTCTGCCATAGTAACGATCCATTTCTGCTTATGTCAGCAAAACCACCTTAATGCAATCCAGGCTTGTGATGTCATTTCGTTTTTAAAGGTTGCTATGGTTTATGGGGTATGTAAATGCATCTTTATGTAGGCATGCATGCACATTGTACTGTGCGTGTGTGTGTGTGTGTGTGCGTGTGCGTGTGTGTTTGTGTTTGTGTGTGGTGTGTACATGTGTGATTGGGTTATACAGTGTGTCTGCACTATACATTGTTCAGGCTTATCTGACTCGCTCAGAATCTGTATTGATTTCCTCTCCTCTCCTCTGCTCTCTCTCTCTCTCTCTCTCTCTCTCTCTCTCTCTCTCTCTCTCTCTCTCTGTCTGTCTCCCTCCATCTCTGGCACTGCACCAGCAGAAGCCAGCCGAGCAGATCCATCCCTCCCCTTTCCTCCCCCTCCTCTCCCCTCTGCATCATTGACTCTCCCATCAATGGTCCTCCCTGCTACTACAGAACAAACATCCATGTTTACTGCTACCAGCACTCCCAGTTTCAGAATTATATCTTCATCCATGTTTCTCAAACGTCAAATTTCGAAGTTGCAATCCAAGTTCAGGCATTAATTAAGGTTATTAAGGTTAGGCATTAACTCAGAATGGTTCATGGTTAAGGTTTGGGTAGCGCTATATAAAACCCATTATTATTGTTAGTGTTATGAAGACTATCAAAGGGGAATAGGTCAATATTTACATATTATATACAATAATTCTCTCATCTGGGCTGTAACGGAGGAATTTATTTTAAAACATAAAAAAAGCCTAAATTGTCGAATTATGTGTAGCCTTGTAAAAGGTAATGAAAGACTGGGGATCAGATCTCTGCATGAAAATTCGTAGACACGATCAGCTGGGAGGGTTCGGCTGGAGATGTGCTGTTCGTGTGCTGTTCTGAACATAGTTCTCTCCGTATAGGCGCTGTCCGTGGCTCTGACCATTCATTCTCTCGGTATAGGCTCTGTCCGTGGTTCTGACCATTCATTATCTCACTATAGGCGCTGTCCGTTGTTCTGACTATTCATTATCGCAGTATGGCGCTGTCCGTGGTTCTGACCTTTCATTTTCTCAGTATAGGCGCTGTCCATGGACTGAACAAAGTTGGCACAAATTACAACAGTATTCGTATTTGCATTCTGACCGGAATATATAACGTTTGGTGGCAACATTTTGTTTGTTTGTGTGTGTGTGTGTGTGTGTGTGTGTGTGGAAGACGGAAACATGCGCAACGGTCACCGGTTTATTTGATTTATCTTTTGTAATAATAATATATTTCTTGCCTACTTCTATACATTTTTTTACCTTCATTTAACTAGGCAAGTCAGTTAAGAACAAATTCTTATTTTCAATGACGGCCTAGGAACAGTGGGTTAACTGCCTGTTCAGGGGCAGAACAACAGATTTGTACTTCGTCAGCTTGGGGATTTGAACTTGCAACCTTTCGGTTACTAGATTTCGGTCACTCTAACCACTAGGCTACCCTGCCGTCCCACATATTTCACTGATGAAATTATTTGACAAAAATGTACCGAAAAAAATACAACAACTAATGATGTAAATATACCTACTTAAAATACACATATATTTGTCTCTTTTTCTCAGAGCCAAACAGCGGAAAAGTAAAACATGGCTTGCTGAAATAGTCAAGTCGTGCATGATATGATCTAAATGTACACGAATCCGCATCAGTTACTTTTTCCTATTTTCATAAACAATTGTAAATACGCATGATTAAATACGCATCACTTATTTCTCGGTTTCCTTAGTTTCATCTATTTATTCAATTTGTTGCTACATATTATTGTTTTGATTATTTTAATGTGGAGGAAAAACAAAACCATGTTCTGAACTCTAAATTCCCTTATTTTAACCGTGTAGCCAAATTCATTTAGCCCTAAGAGCCTGTGACATAGGCTATACATTTGTATTTTTTTAAACTTTATTTAACTAGGCAAGTCAGAACAATTTCTTATTTACAATGACAGCCAAACCCTAACGACGCTGGGCCAATCGTGCGCCGCCCTATGGGACTCTCAATCGCGGCCGTTTGTGATACAGCCTGGAATCGAACTAGGGTCTATAGTGACGTCTCTAGCTCTCGGGTGCAGTGCCTTAGACCGCTGCGCCACTCGGGAGCCCGAGAGGCTCAGGCATTGCCTTTTCAACTCAATACTAGTGCTTGACTTGACAGGAGCTAACCGGCACCTGAAATGTTCTACTGCTTGAGCTCCTGTTTCTCTTAAATATAAACAGTACCAGCACCGAAATTACTACCGAACACTTTTTCAGTCCAGGTCAAGCACTGCCCCATACTACAAACACCATACGAATAAAATGTTTAAAATAAATATCGTGTGCACAATAGCATAGCTTTTAAGAATAAATTGCATAACAAACTATTTCTGAAACCTTATTGTCCTATCGAATAAACAGCAGTTGTCTCCTTTCACTCTATAGGCTATGCCGCGAATAACAAATGGCTAGGAAGAATCTCTAAATTTCGGAAATATTTAGGTTCACAATATTGTGAATTATTTTCCCAAACATTCATTGTTACAGTTTGCTTAAATAATAGCTGCAATGAATATATAATGTAAATGCACGTTGAAAGGTGCAGTAGCAACCACAAGATAATTCAACTGCAATTACTTGCTTGGCTTAGGCTACATTAGAAAGCAAAGAATTTCATCAAGAAATGAACGAAATGTTTCAGCAAAATCAATCCATTTTCAATTAATTACAGCAGCTTCTAATATAGGGACGGCGGTTGCTTGGCATGCCTTTGTGGGAACCCAACCGTTGACTGTACAGAATGCATTGGCTCTAATCAATACAATCAATGAGCGTAGATCTCAAAGGTGTGACGGACAGTGATTGATTGACATAAACTGTTTCTCGCCTGCAGTAGTCCGGCCGGTAAGGGAGAAGGCTCGTCTCACCGCACGCAAAACGCGATCACGTCATTCCGCCCCAGCCTCGGTCCCAGGCACACCGCTATAGCAGCACGGTGCGGTCAGTTATGAAACACACACACACACACACACACACACACACACACACACACACACACACACACACACACACACACACACACACACACACATGGTCCACACTTAGAGTTGGGAGGGCAAAATACAGCACCTTTAAGGATCCTTTGAAAACACAGTCATTTTAATGAAATAACATTTTCATCATCAAACCTAAGATAATACATATGCATTGAAGTGTTTATACATAATCCCCTGCTTGCCAATGTTTGTGTCAGGATTTTTGCAGTGTTTGCTGTTTGCACATGCCTATTTGCATATTTTTCAGGCCTTCTATGCAAATGTTTCAGATAAGCTTCTGCAATTGTATAAACCTATAATAACATAGTTACTTTCACCCAAACTGTGCTCGGAACATTGTATTTATTTATTAACAAACACACCGATATTCGCGTCAGTTGGAAGTCAACAGCGCCTTTATGTAGGCTACCCTGGTGCCTTTTCCAGCCTAAATAATGTCCATCCTATGATTATCACCTGAGTCCAAGGTAGCTTCCTATAAGGGTACTATCTCCCAATAGCCTAATCCCTAGATTAGGCCTACTATATCCTTACACTGTAAATCCCAGTGTACAGGCCCTATCTAAGCTATCTCTCATGTTTCCTCCATGTCCTCCACGCTGTCACGTGGCAGAGCTCACAGCAAGGAAGTATAGTTCTACCAACCACCTGCTACCCTTCTCATCGTTAAGTGTGATGTCACGCGTACACGACTTTGTAAGTGTGGGAGCGAATCATTATGATCAGGAGGGAGGCTAAACTTCCTTTCTTTTGCAATTGAACATTTCCAAAAGGAAAGAGACTGCATGAGAAGGAGAAAGTAGGTCTACAGTGTACGGTTGTTCTTGGTAAATATATGTAAATCAATTATTTGAATGCTGTGGTAACTGCGCAAAACAAACCTGGATTTGAGATTTGTGGTTGGTTACCACAGATTCTAACAACTCAGTGGCAGTCATGTCATGTAGCAATACATGAAGTATAAACTGGGGGGGTTCGAGTCCTGAATGCTGATTGGCCGAAAGCCGTGGTATATCAGGTATACCAGGGGTATGACAAAACATTTATTTTTACTGCTCTAATTACGTTGGTAACCAGTTTATAATAAAAATAAGGGATCCCAGGGGTTTGTGGTATATGGTCAGTATACCACGGCTAAGGGCTGTATCCAGGCACTCCACATTGTGTTGTGCATAAGAACAGCCCTTAGCCGTGGTATATTGGCCACATACCACACCCTCTCATGCATTATTGCTTGAGTATAGAGGAAGCGCCTTTGACCTTTGACCTTATAAATTGAAAGTAACTTGAATGGTGCTTGATGCAGTTGGTTTGATTATAATTAACCCAGAGGTTAAGTCTCACTCCGTAAGTCTCTGGATAATAGCATCTGTAAGAACAATATTGTGTAAAAAAATATAGCTAAAATATATTGACCATTCTAAGTAGAGTCCTGGGGGTAACTAGACAAATTGTCTAATTGTCTAATTGCTGACACAAAAAAAGCGCCGTTTGGAAAAACATTGATAATGTGGATGAAGGTCATGCTTAGACAAAGTTATCTCCTAGTGCAGTATGTGTTAACTTCTTGTACAGTTGATTTCTCATGTAGGCTATGCTGTAGGCCTACCGTGGGGGTCTGGCTCTCAAGTGTTTGCGATGCTACTGGTTGAGCTAATGGGAGAGAAAGGAAGGGGAGAGTGGTGTTGGCATTGTAAAATGGCCGGTAGCAGCAGTTGTCTGAAAACAGGCATTACGTATAAAATGATCAGTAT
>NC_143029.1:80227500-80272500 GCF_057628025.1 Oncorhynchus mykiss
AATTATCCCCCCCCACTTACTCCATCCCTCATTTAATTATCTCCTCGCCACTTACTCCATCCCTCCTTTAATTATCCCCTCCCCACTTACTCCATCCCTCCTTTAATTATCTCCTCGCCACTTACTCCATCCCTCCTTTAATTATCTCCTCCCCACTTACTCCATCCCTCCTTTAATTATCTCCTCCCCACTTACTCCATCCCTCCTTTAATTATCTCCCCCCCACTTACTCCATCCCTCCTTTAATTATCTCCTCCCCACTTACTCCATCCCTCCTTTAATTATCTCCCCCCCACTTACTCCATCCCTCCTTTAATTATCTCCCCCCCACTTACTCCATCCCTCCTTTAATTATCTCCTCCCCACTTACTCCATCCCTCCTTTAATTATGTCCTCGCCACTTACTCCATCCCTCCTTTAATTATCTCCCCCCCACTTACTCCATCCCTCCTTTAATTATCTCCTCCCCACTTACTCCATCCCTCCTTTAATTATCTCCTCGCCACTTACTCCATCCCTCCTTTAATTATCTCCTCCCCACTTACTCCATCCCTCCTTTAATTATCTCCTCCCCACTTACTCCATCCCTCCTTTAATTATCTCCCCCCCACTTACTCCATCCCTCCTTTAATTATCTCCTCCCCACTTACTCAATCCCTCCTTTAATTATGTCCTCGCCACTTACTCCATCCCTCCTTTAATTATCTCCTCCCCACTTACTCCATCCATCCTTTATTATCTCCTCCCCACTTACTCCATCCCTCCTTTAATTATCTCCTCCCCACTTACTCCATCCCTCCTTTAATTATCTCCCCCCCACTTACTCCATCCCTCCTTTAATTATCTCCTCCCCACTTACTCCATCCCTCCTTTAATTATCCCCCCCCACTTACTCCATCCCTCCTTTAATTATCTCCTCCCCACTTACTCCATCCCTCCTTTAATTATCTCCTCCCCACTTACTCTTTCCTTCCCTCTCTTCACCCCCTCTCCATTTCATGTAGTAGGTTCCTGTTTGAGATATACTTTTGTATATTATCAATATTGCCAGTAAAATGAGGTCCAAATTCAACAGTATGGGCAAATGCTCTTGGAAAGAGCTTGGAAGACAGGAGGAAACTAAACCCTCCCCCTCTCTTCTCCCCGTCTTCTTCCTCTGCAGCCTGTAAGCGGAAGGAGCAGGACCAGGGTCGTGAGAGGAACCTGGTCCCCAAGAAACAGCGGTTGGTATTCACGGACCTGCAGCGCCGCACGCTGGCGGCCATCTTTAGGGAGAACCGCCGTCCATCCAAGGAGATGCAGATCACCATCAGCCATCAGCTAGGCCTGGAGCTCTCCACCGTCTCCAACTTCTTCATGAACGCTCGGCGACGCTGCCATGCCGACCGCTGGGGGTCCACTGGAGGCGCAGAGGGGAACGAGCACGCGGGTGTGCACGGGAGCGTGCACGGGCACGGTCATATGCAGGCTCATGGGAACAACAACAACGCCGGTTCGTCCCCGGCACAACCGGGCACCTCCTCTGCTACCACCTTCTCCAAGGCCTGAGATGGAGGGGAAGAGGGTGGTGGGATCTAAAGCAGAGGTCACTGACCCTGGTGGTCCTGGAGGGCTGTAGTGTGTGCATGCTTTTGTTCCAGCCCAGCACTAACACACCTGATTCATCTACTGAGTTGAATCAGGTGTGTATGACCATTGGTCTGAAGGTGTTCTCTTTTTGCGCTGAATCTCACCCTTTACTCCATTTAGTTGTGTCTGTCAGAAATCAAAGAGAAACCAATGGGTCTGGGGAGGATGTATTGGTATCCCAAATTATCCTCAGACACTTTAGTTTGAGCAAATCTGTCAGTAAAACCAAAGAAAAAACGATCCAGAGAAATTCAGAGGGTCGGTTCAAATCTAAAATAGCTAAGATCAGTTAGGTCCACAGAATAGCTTTCTCTCTCTTTTGGGATTGATCGGTCCACAAGCTTAAGTTTTTGACCAAGCAAATACACCAAAGACAAGCCCATGGTAATAGACCTGACTGCACAACATCAGAGGCCATGTTTGTGAAAAAGGCAAGGATAAACATGCAGACATGTCCTCTGCTCAGTCAGAAAAACACACCTTTCACTGTGTGTGTGTGTGTGTGTGTGTGTGTATGTGTGTATGTTCTGTACATGCATGTGTGCTTGCGTGTGTGTGTGTACAATTCCACTCCAGGGGTGTAATTTCTGAGCAGCAATCTGTTTTCTGCAGTGCAAGTGCAACAGTGCCACCTGCTGGTTGTTACAGTACACTGTTGAGTGTTTCTGTGTGACAGGAGTAGGCAAATCATTTTTATCAGAGCGCATGGTCTGGGGCAGGAACACAGTTATAATAATTTGTACTCTGCAAATTGACCACAACTAAGCCCAAAAAGAGATTGTATTTGAAAGTAACAATAATTGAATTCCTTGATTACATTGAGACATGCACAATCACGTCTAATCTTTTATTCGTTGGAATAATTTGGAACAGACGTTCTAAATTAAACAATTTTTTTGCTTAGTTCCTTGTGATTTGACAGTATTTTTGACCAAATGCTAAAATCTCCCAAAATTATGATTATTATGTTTTACTAAAAACTTTGGCGGGGCACTCGCTGCCCAGTTTTGGCCCTTGGGCCGCCTGTTGCCTACCCCTGCTGTCTGACACCACATCTCAAAAGTCTACCCGTCTCCGCTCATTCATCTGCACTGATATAAGACCTGGACAGGTGAAAGCCAAATACCAGAAGATCAGTCATTACACTGTTTCACCTATCCTGCACTTTCAGATCAGAGCAGATTAAGGAGCGGTTTGAGACATGCACACACACACAGCCTGAGCTGCTTTGTTTTTGGAACAGAGGACATGTCTCAAGACTATCATCCATAATCATCTTTTGATGTTGATTTGATTAAGGTTCCATTTTTATGTATGGCTGTTAACTATGTAGCTACTGGAGGGTATGTTTAGGTACCAAAGACTAACAATCAAATGGGAATCATCTGGACCTTATTGAGTGTCCTATCAAGGTAAAGGGAGGGGATTGCCCTGCTCTAGTGGCCAAACCCAAGGGTCAAACTTCACAATATGATATGAGTGCCAATGACGTTTACCCTTTTATGATAATCAGAGAGAGCAGGTGCAGCTCCCTCACTTACCACGCCCCAGGTGGGCGGCCAGTGCCATAGCAACCAACACATCATTCTAGATCCCCTTATAGAGAGGAATTGGACGGGAAGATGTGGCCATTCCATACCTCAGAACAATGGATCATGGATATGATCAATACTAACCAGAACATAATGAAAATGAACTGTAAATAAACTCTTTCTTTCAAGCTTCAGCTCTCTCCCTCTCCTCTCCTCTCCTCTCCTCTCCTCTCCTCTCCTCTCCTCTCCTCTCCTCTCCTCTCCTCTCCCTCTCCTCTCCTCTCCTCTCTTTCTTCTTCTTCTTTCTCTCTATAATATTGATGCGGGTAAAAGTAGTATTATAGTCACAAAGTTTCTCTGTTGTGACTATTGTGCTCTGTTGTGCTGAAACGGGAAACAAGCACCTTGTTGACAAAACAGAAAGTATAAAAGACCAAAAAATAATAATCAACATGGAAAAAGACTGATAATTTTCAAGGGAATCAAACAAATACAAAATAATGACTGTGCATATTTGTGAATACTTGTGTGATGAAGTAGATTGACTCCTAGCTGGACTTCCCGAAGGACTTCTTTATGACCTCTGAATTTTCACCCCTGAACTGGACTGCCCCCTGCATTCCGCTCTGCTGAAAGCTCCAATGATGGGGCACCGCGTTGGGTGGAGGAAGGGGTGATGATGTCACTTCCTCTTTAACCTTTAACCTCTCATTTCCTGTTGGAGAGGTTTTATGGGGGACATACTGTAAAAGGCAGGATCCAGGAAGAAAAATATTTTTGGGGGGTTACTGTGGAAACCGACCTTGGAAATCCTTTTCCTTCCACTTGTGTAGCATCTTCTAGCGGGCGATAATCATATTTAAGGTGGAGATGCGGACAGGGACCATGGGGGGTGTAGAGACGGTTTCACTCAGAGGCAGAGAAGAGACAGGTGACTAAGAGAGATTTGTAGGTTTGTAGCGAGGATGTTAAAAGGATGTTCAAATCCAAAGTGAAGCTGAGACATGACGTATACCTCACACAATAGAGTGGACTGTGACACAGCCACGGATACCAAAGATACTTCAGCTGCCAGTCTGACGCTAGACCCAGGACTAGAAACCTAACACACACACACACACACACGCACGCACGCACGCACGCACGCACGCACGCACGCACACACACACGCACGCACGCACGCACACACACACACACACACACACACACACACACACACACACACACACACACACACACACACACACACACACACAAAATCATAATCCCGCACACAGAGCAGTTAGACTACATACTGACCACAGGGAGGTGGTAGGTACAGTATATGCAGACAGAGTTGAGTGCCTTTCTCCTTCAACCATGGGTTAGAGTGCTCTGAACACACACATGACCACACAGTCATGCACAGAAGTACAAACCTGCACACACACTCTCTCTCACTCACACACACCTCATTATTCGCATGCCAAGGTTAAGGGGGCACATACAGGGTGGAAAGGGGGGGGCAACAATTCACATTGAAATTCAAAAAGCACTGTTGTTTTGTATATTTTCTTAGACCTGCTTCTGTTGTTCTATACTAAACCAAATGATCACATGGGTCATCGAATGAGATACATTTTTACATGGGTGGTGTTGGTTTGATCAACATAGACCATGTGTTTGTGCGTGTGTGCGCCTGTGCTTGCAAGTGTGTGTGCGTGCCCCTGTGCTTGCAAGTGTGTGTGTGTGTGTGTGTGTGTGCCCCCGTGCTTACAAGTGTGTGTGTGTGTGTGTGCATGCAGTGGGGTGTTAATGTGCAGCAGGCCCCAGGTATGTAATAGAGGTGATAGAGTTGTGTCTATATTCTGTCACACACACACTCCTACCAGAGATATTTTGATGTCATTTATAACAGGAGTGTGGTGTGTCTGCTTCCAAAATCATACCCTCAGAGCCCTCTCTATCATTGACTAGCATTGGGGTAAATCAATGGCCAATCACCTATTCCCAAAACCACAGTGTTCCACCCTACTCCACTCTAACCCTCTTCATCTATCCCCTGTCCCGGCTGGCGTCACGACTAGGCAGACACGTGTAGACAATTCATCCTGATATACCTCAAATCTTTAATGTAAAGGTTACGTAGTGAAACAATAACAACAATGTTATTAGCAATGAGAGTCATCAGTCACTGCTAAAATAAGTGTTTTTCTTTATGGATAGAGTGTTCTAGAAACCCTTTGATAAGTGTTTTTCTTTATGGACAGTGTGTTCTAGAATCCTTTCTACTGTTTGTTTTCTTTATGGACAGTGTGTTCTAGAAGCTTTTTGACTGTTTGTTTTCTTTATGGACAGTGTGTTCTAGAAGCCTTTTGACTGTTTGTTTTCTTTATGGACAGTGTGTTCTAGAAGCCTTTCGACTGTTTGTTTTCTTTATGGACAGTGTGTTCTAGAAGCCTTTCTACTGTTTGTTTTCTTTATGGACAGTGTGTTCTAAAAGCCTTTTGACTGTTTGTTTCCTTTATGGACAGTGTGTTCTAGAAGCCTTTTGACGTTTTTTTTCTTCTTTATGGACAGTGTGTACTAGAAGCCGTTCTACTGTTTGTTTTCTTTATGGACAGTGTGTTCTAGAAGCCTTTCTACTGTTTGTTTTCTTTATGGACAGTGTGTTCTAAAAGCCTTTTGACTGTTTGTTTCCTTTATGGACAGTGTGTTCTAGAAGCCTTTTGACTGTTTGTTTTCTTTATGGACAGTGTGTTCTAAAAGCCTTTCGACTGTTTGTTTCCTTTATGGACAGTGTGTTCTAGAAGCCTTTTGACTGTTTGTTTTCTTTATGGACAGTGTGTTCTAGAAGCCTTTTGACTGTTTGTTTTCTTTATGGACAGTGTGTTCTAAAAGCCTTTCGACTGTTTGTTTCCTTTATGGACAGTGTGTTCTAGAAGCCTTTCGACTGTTTGTTTTCTTTATGGACAGTGTGTTCTAGAAGCCTTTTGACTGTTTGTTTTCTTTATGGACAGTGTGTTCTAGAAGCCTTTTGACTGTTTGATATGGTTTGTCAATTTATTTATTCTCAGTCTCATGAATTCCTCTGTATGCTGTCATGAGGGAAACACTTCTTGACTCTGACTAATGGGATAGGTAAAGGAGAATGTGGGAAAGACAGAAAAATAATCCTGGGAGGGTGTGTATAGAAGTGTGGTAGGGCTGAGGGGAAAGGAGGTAGTGTGGTAGGTCTGAGAAAAAGGGAGGTAGTGTGATAGGTCTGTAGGTCTGAGGGGGAGTGTGGTAGTGTGTAAGAGTTGCAGGGTCAATTATAAGGGAGGTAGAGTGGGTTTTAGGCCAGTGGGGAAGGATGGTGAAAGGGTTCTAGTGTGTGGGGAAGGGTGGTAGGTTGTAAGAAATCTAGGGTATAGGTTTGGAGGTAATGTTTGGAGGAAAACGTCAAGGTATAGGACTAAAGAAAGGAAACCAATAAAGGATAGTAAAAAAACATTTATTTAAAAACCAAAGATGACATGACACATTGTGGGATAAATAATGTTCCTTTTTTGTGTCTTTCTTATTGTTTCTTAAAAACAACAGTCCTGCTGTGTGTGTTCAGTTGATCCCCATATTAAAAACAAACACAAACAATGCCCCAGAGCACCTCTGTTGTCAGGGGCGACGCAATCTATTATTTTATGCATGGATATTATATAACTGTATAGAAACTGTAGGATGAACTGTACTCCCGGGTAAAGGGAGGGGAGAAAAGGAAAGAGAGCCTGGGGCTGGAAAAGAGAGGTGAAGAGATGTTTTATTTGGGCTTGTTATTTGGTTTGTGCTGGTTGTATGTGTGTGGAGGTGTCCTCTCCTCCTCACTCATTCTGTCTTTCCCCCTAGTCGTTGTGGATGTAACCCTGTCCTGATGTGTGCTAGTGAGGGATGCTGGTGATCTTTTGGTCTTTTCTCCGTACTATTTGTGTTTGTATTACCCTTCATTTGACCTGTGTGTATTGTACTGTATGTATGTGTATTCGTTGCTTATTTCATGTTGTTGGTTGGAAGGCACCCATGTGTATCTCTCAAACCAGAACTGTCCTGAAGCAGTGCCCTGGGTGCCAGACTGTTTCTGCATTCAACACAGCTCAGATAAAGTGTTGGCTAATACAGAAATGGACTAGCACCCTGGCTACTGAAACAGGCTCATGAATGTTGTGGAGGGTTGACTCTCCACCTCCAGTGAGGAAGAGAGGCCCAGCGCTCTCTCAGTCAGCTCCAGTGCAAAATGTTCTCTCCCTCTTCCCTTACCTGTCAATCAATCAGAACCAAGTGTCTTTGTGATGGTAGAAGACAATCAATTTCCAATAAAGAGGAGAGCAAAGGAGAGAAAAGGAGAGAAAATATAGAGGGATAAGGAAAGGCAGGCAGAGAACAACTAAACAGGAAAGATGGAAGGATATGAGGAGGAATGGCTCTCAGTGTGTGGCCCCTCCCCTTTAACCTTCAACCTTTAGGAAAGACCTCTACCGTGGAGGCCAAGGTGCCAGGGATTCTCCCCAAGGAGAACCTGATTGGTTAACTGGACTTTTAATCGAAGATGTTTATCAAATGCCCAAACACACACACACACTAACACGTGCACACACACACACCATGCACACACACACACACACACACACACACACTAAGTCTGTGTTTACCCATGCAGCCCAATTCTGATATTTTCCAGATCAGATCTTTTTCAGAGTTGATCTGATTGGTCAAAAGAAAAAAATATCAGAATTGGTGGCCTGTGTAGATGCAGCCCTACACACACAAACGCTCATGTCCGACACATGCACACACACGGACGCACAGGCACACATGGAATTGGACTGGACTGGATATGTGAGAGTAATAAGGCTGAGGGCTTACAGTGTGGCATCTCCAGTGTGTTGCTCTCACATATCAAGCTCTGTAACAAATACATAGTAGCCCTTAACTAATGGATTTATTGATTAGTTGATTGATTAGCCCTGGGGTTAGCAACCAATTTCTCAGAAATTGAGTTTCTTCAGACTCCAGAAGTAATTCTAGGCACATACTATGTGTGTTGTGACTAGATGTGCATTCTAAATGTTCAGGTACGGGTGGGTCCCTTTACCACAGAGGGCTGTGCAAATTCCACAATGTCCCCTACTATATTCTGCTAGCTTCATTCACTCAGGGTACGGTGACTAATGATGATACAACACAAGACAGAACACACACACACACACACATACGCATGTTCACACACATGCACGCGTTCACGCATGCATGCATGCAAGCTCACACACACACGCACACGCACACGCACGCACACACACACACACACACACACACACACACACACACACACACAAATAACCTGAGAGTCATTCCCCTCTCTATCCCACAGTAGCTTTTAGAGCCTGTGCAGTTACTTATGATGTTGGCCTGCTGAGACCCCTAATGAGTAATAACTGTATCAGAAAATAAAGTAAGTAGAAAACCAGTATGGGTAAACTGTGTGTTTTGAGTAATAAAGAAAGAAAGAAACAATTAGATAGCAGTTTATCTTTGATTTTCATTTACATTAGAGATACATTTGAAAATGTTTTCTGTCAATGCAACAAATTATAATTTACTGTAGAGTTTTCTGGCTTGTTTAGGCCTTATTGATATTGAACAAAACATTGATTCACTTGTAAAGTGAAGTACTTTTTGCAGGGATATTTTTGCAGGGATCTTCTTGAGGGATCTTTTTGAAGGGATCTTCTTGCATGCCATCTTCTTGCATGCCATCAGTTGCTGTTTCAGAATTTAGATGCACATTTAGAGGATAGAGGGCCTTATCCTATAATAATACTATACAAATGTAGGATCTTAATTTGATCACTCTTTTGTTGCAGAGAATTTTCCTTGTAGTGTATCTGAGTTTTAAAAAGGCTCATAAAGTTTGTAATTTCCACTTTGAAATTTCAAACTTCATTTGCCCTAACAAAAAATGTATCAACCCTACAAAAATATATATTTATTATAATCCACATAATAATTCAAATGTCCTGTTGCGGCAGGATTATTATTATTTTTTTTTAATTGAGATCCTACATCTGTACCCTCTAGTGGCAAACTACCCGAATGATCAGCCATATTGCGTGTGTTAGTGTGAATTCATATTGAGTCACACAGACAGGCGAAAAAGAGAGAGGAGACTGATGTAACAGTGTAACAACATGCTTTTATGACAAAAAGAGTTCCTCTTTCACAAGACAGACAGTATAAAACACTTACACAAATAAAAAACACCCTAGATACTTGAGAGATTCAGTGCCTTCAGAAAGTATTCAGACCCTTTGACTTTTCCCACATTTTGTTACATTACAGCCTTATTCTAAAATGGATTCAATGTTTTTTTCCCTCAATTTACACACATAATGAAAAAGTGAAAACAGATTTTTTGAAATCTTTGAAAATGTAATACAAATAAAAAACAGAAATACCTTATTTACATAAGTATTAAGAGCCTTTGCTATGAGACTCGTAATTGAGGTCAGGTGCATCTTGTTTCCATTGATAATCCTTGATATGTTTCTACAACTTGATTGGAGTCCACCTGTGGTAAATTCAATTGATTGGACATGATAGAAGATAGAAGCCACTCCTCAGTAAAAGGCACATGACAGCTGCTTGGAGTTTGCCAAAAGGCACCTAAAGGACTGTCAGACCGTGCGTGAGAAACAAGATTCTCTAGTCTGATGAAACCAAGATTGAACTCTTGGCCTGAATGCCAAGCGTCACGTCTGGAGGAAACCTGGCACCATCCTCACGGGGAAGCATGGTGGTGGCAGCCTCATGCTGTGGGGATGTTTTTCAGCGGCAGGGAATGGGAGTCTAGTCAGGATCGAGGGAAAGATTAATGGAGCAAAGTACAGAGAGATCCTTGATGAAAACCTGTTCCAGAGTGCTCAGGACCTCAGACTGGGGCGAAGGTTCACCTTCCAACAGGACAATTGCCCTAAGCACACAGCCAAGACAATGCAGGAGTGGCTTTGGGACAAGTCTATGAATGTCCTTGAGTGGCCCAGCCAGAGCCTAGACTTGAACCCGATCAAATATCTCTGGAGAGACCTGAAAATAGCTGTGCAGCAATGCTTCCCATCCAACCTGACAGCGCTTGAGAGGCTCTGCAGAGAAGAATGGGAGAAATTCCCCAAATACAGGTATGTCAAGCTTGTAGCGTCATACCCAATAAGTCTAGAGGCTGTAATCGTTGCCAAAGGTGCTTCAATAAAGTACTGAGTAAAGGGTCTGAATACTTATGTACATTTTATATTTATTATTATTTATGTATTTGCTAAAATTTCTTAAAACCTGTCTTTGCATTTTCGTTGTTGGGTATTGTGTGTAGACAGATAAGGGGGAAACAATTTTTAAAATCCATTTTAGAATAAGGCTGTAACGCAACAAAATGTGGAAAAAGGGAAGGGGTCTGAATACTTTCCGAATGCACTGTATCTACTGTGTATTATACCTCTCGTACAAGTCGTCACCAAGTTGCTATTTGACTGGGTGAAATGGATTGGACCCTTGGAGAAGGAACACTAGAATATTACAAAGACTCCTACACAACCATACCTACAGTATTTACACATAATCAACAGTCATTTTCCTCTGGCAGACATGGCAGGAGAGGTCTACAGATAACATGACGTGATATGGCTAATATTGAATATGTACAGTTCTTTCCTCCAAAGCCAAGGGTTCAAGCACTATTTTTAGTAGGAAGTGGAATACCATTTTGAATTTGAGACTCCAGTGAATTAGAATTGTGATTTTGAGATTAGAACCTTTCCCCTGTAACTGTGTGTGTGTCACTGGGCAGGCCTGTTGGTGGAGCACCATGGTTCGGCACCCATTCCTAGGTTTCTCCAGTATTATTTAGAACAACAATGCAACAAATAAAACCACAGAAGAAAGATTCCAAATGTCATAGCGAGGTGTCAGGATACAGCGCAGCTTTACCATTTACCATTCAACAGTGGTTGAATAAAGACTTTACTACAATGAAACAAACAAATAGAGAAAAACAGAGAAGCTACAATGTGTGTGTTTTTCATATGGTCTCAAGGTGCTCCACACAACAACCTGAAAGGGTGGTTCTTTGATACGGTTGCCCAGTGACAGCTTGGGAAGGTCCACCGTGGGACCTCAGAGAGTTGTCTCTACACAAATGCGAAGAATAAAGAATAGGGAAGAATCTCAGGAATCTCTATGCTGGTCCCATGGTGGGAGATTGACTGTTGTTGTACAGAGAGAATTAATTCCATATTTAACCTTTTGTTATGAGTGGGAGAGGCTTGGTCAGCTCAGACCTGGTAGAGGGAGAGTATGTTCCTGGCACCGTCTCGTCTCGTCTAGTGACGGCCAGGTCAGGGAGTGCCATATCCTTCCTCTCACGCCTGATGTTTTCTGGGGGTCATGAGTTATGAATCCTGTATTTACAGAACATTGATTTGTGACTCATGAAAAGTAGACTAAGCCAAAAGGGGTGAATAGAAAGTTAAAACACCACACTGGTCCCGCAAAAACAAAAGATTCCTTTAGTCCTTGATTTACAAAATAGAAAACCTTTCAAGATACACAAAGTACACATGCTCAGATGTACTATGAGATCGAAATCATTAGAAGAAAAAGTCTCTCCATATTCAGCTACAGGGGAGTATTTGCTGCTGAGGACAGGAGTCTGTTTTTTTTTTATGGCAGTTGGTTACACCCAGTCCTATGGCTAGCATCTATGGCACACATTTGTCTTCCTATAGATGCAATTCAGTGGTTGGCAAGACCAGGTATATTAAAGGCATGCATAGATCAAACCTGCTAAACTCACCAAAAAACTAAAACAAGTTTTGCTTGAAAAATAAATGATCCATCTCTTTAGAGGAATCATCAGTCTTACAGAAAGCGTAATACAGTGTTATATATAGAAATGGTTATTCATGTTTTCTATCGTTACTATTGGAACCCGAGGGGGTCAGAAAAGTGTTGAACTTTTTAAACACTAACAGACAGTCTGAGCTACAGTCAATGGAGCCAATGCAGCATCTGTGTTTCATCTATACATCTCTCTCAGGTCTACAAGCTTAGAATCACAGCTATGATGGCAAATACCCAACGCTAAATTGAATGAATGTTTTATCAGTCAGATATCAAACCAGTAAAATACTGACTTGCCAAGCTAACAGTGAATTGGTTTTTCATGATAGTGTTTGGTCATGGGTAATCATCTGAGATCCAGTGCAGGCAGAAATGCTCCCATCAATAACGGTAGTTTGTGAACATGGTCAACACATGTAATCTGCTATGCCCCATTTCACCACCAGGGGTCAGTATGACCATACTGAAAGTGGGGTTACTGTCCACAGCAGTGTTCTGGTCAAGACCCGCCAGCCTTTATTGATGGAAATAATGATCATAGTAATAATAGATACATTTTATACAGTGCTTTTCAATACAGAAGGAATCTCAAAGTTGCTGTAACCTTCAGGGTTAAATATCAGAGTTCCGATTACTGTGGGTTCCTTAGAAATAGTGGGTCTTTATTTCTTAAGGGAGTAGATAGTTTGAACCCTGTGTCCTGGTAAGGTGACCCAAGGAAATAGAGACCATGACAAATAATTGAGTCTCTGGAGAACATGGCTCACTATTATGTAAAGAAAAGGGTCGGAGGAATTAACATGTGAAGCCCAAATGCTCAACCAACCAGTTGTGCTTCACTCCTTCTATTTGTTTCACTCTATCATATGTCATCCTCATCGAGCCCAATTAGTTCAATGATATCTGGAATGACAGGAGTCTAACAAATCCTTTGAAAATGCAGTCGACAGGTTGATTGAAGCTAAGGGCAATGGTAACATTAAAATTGTGTGAGGTGAGTGGTTAAAATACACTCCTATCCTACTTTATGTTGGCCCAAATAAGGACACACTACAAATCTAATTTCTTTGATGTTTTAATAATGGGCTGGGGGGAAATGAATGCCACCGAAATCAAGGGCAGAAACCCACTGCTTTCCCTAACCTTGGTGTAAAATAGAGACACGCACTTCAAAAATATTAAATTATTCAACCGTTGTAGCTGCTAATGATCCCCCTTTTATCTGAGTCTGGTTTTAGTTTTATTATCATCCGTGTATTCTCTGGGCCAAGCTTAGAGGGGTTTCCTATTGGGGGTATACCCTACAACAGGGGCTGCTGAAAATGGGACGTCTCGCCTCTCTGTCTCTCATGCACACACACACACGCACGCACGCATGCACACACTCTGCAGGGCAAGGACAAACTGGGGGGAGGGAGGCAGGGGAGCGCTCAGCCTAGTTTCTCAAGACTTTCTCGAGACGAGACACTCGCTCAGTCACTCTGATGTCTCCCATTCTAGTCTCCCCCAGAAACATAAAAGGCAATGAGGACAGCCCGTCTAGAACAATAAATTCTCAGTGCTCTAGTCAGTTGAAAGTTGAATAGGGAAACTAATGGACAGTCCTTCATTTGAACGTCATCCATTAAAAATAATTAGAATGTGCAGCACGCTCTGCAAAGGGTTAAATCAAGTGGTAACCTAGGAAACGAGTGCTCTAGTTCAGGTGGAGAGGTAGAGGGATGTAGATAGAGCAGGTTGAGATAAGTTCAAAGGGCTCTCTATTTGAAGTGTACCAAATGAAGTACACTACAACTCTACTTCCTCGTACAGTCAAGGACCCCTGAAGGTCGAATGGATTTCATATGTATGCAAATGCTTATCTTCAAACCTGGACAGCATAGCAATACCTCCCAGGGCGAGAAAAATTTAATTCCCCCTCAACAATACTCAATTAACAGGAGGCTAGCTAGAGATGTGCTTTGGTCTAGGATCAGTACAGAATGTTTTCAGTTCAGACCAGATTTCTGGAGTGTTTGAACAGTATTTCCCATCTTTACTCTTGTGGGTTAGTGACTCCGACAGAATTTTGGTAGTGACGTTACAAACAGTCTAAAGGTTTCTGTTACCCAGATATATATCCCAGAATGCAGTGCACAGTTAGAATGGAAGGTTCTAATCTAGAAGCTGGGGTATGAGGGTTCCCAGAGAGGAACCAAAGTTTCAGAGAACCTGGGTCACCCCTTACCATTATTTCAGTTGCACAAGTCCCTGCACCATGGTTGATATTATTACTCAGAGCAATAACTCAAAACACGACAACATCGAATCCCCGACCACATAGAACAGGTGTCAACTACCACACAACCACACTGCAGCCTAGTTACTGTGAATGGAGACAACGAGGTCTGGGAAAGAACTGATGAAGAAGAAGGAGGGAAAGATAACAAAATGAAATACCTCTATCTAATCCCTACATCTGTGATTGACGTTTACACCATCACACCAGCAACAACCACAACAGACGTTCCCAAAAATGGGAATATTGGAAAACTACGAGAACGGAATAGGAAACATCCAGTGAGTTATTACTTTTGTTCTCAAGACCGGAGCAATGGGAGCAAAGATGAATTCTCACACGTCTCTTCTGGCAGAGAGAAAACCAGGCCAATTTCCTAATCTATTTCCATTCAGCCTCATTAAACTTTAATAAATACAGAACTATTTATCATCACACAGTCGGCTTGTTCTACAGATGTACTGGAGGATGATTTTAGAGCCTTCAGAATTCATCTGATTCGAAAGCATTGTGAACTTGTGTCCTACACAAAGCTCCTTCTAATTTCCTAAACATTTACATCATGGCAAATAGTTAACCCTCCACACACACACACACACACACACACACACACACACACACACACACACACACACACACACACACACACACACACACACACACACACACACACACACACACACACACACACACACACACATAAATACACACACACACACACACACACACACACACACACACACACACACACACACACACACACTGATTGGAAGCTCCTCTAGGTGTTGAGAACAGGACTAATCTCACTGTTGGAGTCCAAACGGTTAATGGTAAATGGTTTACGGAGAGCATCAACTGAGGTAACGCAAAAAGGAGGCTACTAAACGAATGAGAACACAGCATGTCATAATAAATACCACCGTACTCTCCTCTATACGATGCTCATGGCGTGGGCAGGGTTCACATGACTTCATTTACATTTTTTGTTATCGGTCTCCAGCCAAGGATCCCTCCCATTGGAGGACCAAGTGGGGACGGGGGATGCACTGGGCTAGGGGGGCACAGACATTTGCGCACTGGCCGTCTCAGAGAAAGAGAAGAGTGGTTGTTTGTGGATGCAGTTCTAGTTATTATAGATCTGTAGTGTTGCGAGTGGTTATATTGTGATGTGCAGTTCTAGTTACTTTAGATCTTTAGTGTTGTGAGTGGTTATAGTGTGATGTGCTGTTCTAGTTATTATAGATCTGTAGTGTTGTGAGTGGTAATAGTGTGATGTGCAGTTCTAGTTACTTTAGATCTTTAGTGTTGTGAGTGGTTATAGTGTGATGTGCTGTTCTAGTTATTATAGATCTGTAGTGTTGTGAGTGGTAATAGTGTGATGTGTAGTTCTAGTTATTATAGATCTGTAGTGTTGTGAGTGGTTATAGTGTGATGTGCAGTTCTAGTTATTATAGATCTGTGGTGTTGTGAGTGGTTATAGTGTGATGTGCTGTTCTAGTTATTATAGATATGTGGTGTTGTGAGTGGTAATAGTGTGATGTGCAGTTCTAGTTATTATAGATCTGTAGTATAGGTGTCTGTGTGTGTGTGTGCGTTTCGCCTGTATATGACTTTGTGTTCACCTGAAAAAAGGTCCAATGCATGTGTAAATGAGTGTGAAGGTGAGTCTGTTCTGTACAGTACAGTATATGACTCTCAGTGAGAGCCTTTGTGAAGGTGAATCTGTTCTGTACAGTACAGTATATGACTCTCAGTGAGAGCCTTTGTGAAGGTGAGTCTGTTATGTACAGTACAGTATATGACTCTCAGTGAGAACCTTTGTGAATGTGAGTCTGTTCTGTACAGTACAGTATATGACTCTCAGTGAGAACCTTTGTGAAGGTGAGTCTGTTATGTACAGTACAGTATATGACTCTCAGTGAGAACCTTTGTGAAGGTGAGTCTGTTATGTACAGTACAGTATATGACTCTCAGTGAGAACCTTTGTGAAGGTGAGTCTGTTCTGTACAGTACAGTATATGACTCTGAGTGAGAACCTTTGTGAAGGTGAGTCTGTTATGTACAGTACAGTATATGACTCTCAGTGAGAACCTTTGTGAAGGTGAGTCTGTTCTGTACAGTACAGTATTTGACTCTCAGTGAGAGCCTTTGTGAAGGTGAGTCTGCTCTGTACAGTGCAGTATATGACTCTGAGTGAGAACCTTTGTGAAGGTGAGTCTGTTATGTACAGTACAGTATATGACTCTGAGTGAGAACCTTTGTGAAGGTGAGTCTGTTATGTACAGTACAGTATATGACTCTCAGTGAGAACCTTTGTGAAGGTGAGTCTGCTCTGTACAGTACAGTATATGACTCTCAGTGAGAACCTTTGTGAAGGTGAGTCTGTTATGTACAGTACAGTATATGACTCTGAGTGAGAACCTTTGTGAAGGTGAGTCTGTTATGTACAGTACAGTATATGACTCTCAGTGAGAACCTTTGTGAAGGTGAGTCTGTTATGTACAGTACAGTATATGACTCTCAGTGAGAACCTTTGTGAAGGTGAGTTTGTTATGTACAGTACAGTATATGACTCTCAGTGAGAACCTTTGTGAAGGTGAGTCTGTTCTGTACAGTATAGTATATGACTCTCAGTGAGAACCTTTGTGAAGTTGAGTCTGTTATGTACAGTACAGTATATGACTCTCAGTGAGAACCTTTGTGAAGGTGAGTCTGTTATGTACAGTACAGTATATGACTCTCAGTGAGAGCCTTTGTGAAGGTGAGTCTGTTATGTACAGTACAGTATATAACTCTGAGTGTGTTCTGACTTCCAGGCTGCTCCCCCTGGCAGCTCTGTAGAGGTCAGTTATTTTCCCAGCACAGCCCATGGCAGTAGGAGAGAGCAGTGTAAGAGGGAGGTTAGAGAGATGAGGCTTAGGCTCCTCCCATCCACCTTTCTCTTCCCACATCCCTCCCTACTGGCAGTGGTAGGGTAGTACTATTATTGGAAGGTTGGAAAGAGGAGGCATGGACATACTCCCTCTCCACTCGTCCCACAGTCCCCACATCTCCCCCCTGCCCTGGGCTGTGTTGGTTGTCACGGTTACCATGTGGCCTCATGTTCGCTGCGCTTGGCTTTCCAAACAAACCCTTGGGGCGTCAGGCCGTCATGGCAACCGTCGGCCAGTGCGCTTGGTCCAACTCACACAGCTAACCTCGTCGCAAACGGTCACTTCTGAAAGTGAAGTGGGCCCCATTTAAATGTTCAGAATATACTTTATTTTGATGTGTATATGATGTGGTATTTAAAAACAGATCGGCCAAAGTGTCTTCTGATATTTTTTCCCCATAAATGTTATTAGGTCAAATGATTGAAATAGGTTTCATGCGTTTATCTGGAGGGGCCTTGATGGTGTCTTATAAATGTGACAATTGAAATCATATCCCAAATGTCTTACAAAAATGGCTTGTTTTTATTCAATATTGTAATCTTATTACTCATACAACATACTCTAAATTGCAATACTTACATGCTATTGCAATATTTCTCAGAAAGGCAGAATTTAAGAAAGCAAGGCAAGAAATTCTGTGATTAGTTGATAGCCATGTCTCTCCATGGGCTATGACGAAAGGGACTACAGATACAACCAGAAATGACTTTTTTTTTACAGCAGATTAGGAGAGCGTTTTATCTAACCATAACTTCTGGTCATGGCTGTACTCCCCCTAGTCAGAACTATGCCCTGTGTGCAATGACCACTACAAGTGCATAGCTCCAGGAAGTCCTTTTCACTTTCTGTGAGAGAGGCATAACTATGATCATTCCACAGCACAGTAATCACCCAATAAGAGATCACACTAAATTCTTAACTTCTATAATTCTTATCAAGCTAAATGGTAATGTTATATTTTTTTCTCCAAAATACCCCTTTAGTGATCTAGTTGAACTCCCCTTATCAAGCTAAATGGTAATGTTATACTTGAGTGATCTAGTTGAACTCCCCTTATCAAGCTAAATGGTAATGTTATACTTGAGTGATCTAGTTGAACTCCCCTTATCAAGCTCAGTAGCTAGGTTTACATCCAATTGGCGACCGATTTTCAAGCGAATATTCTAAGATCTACATAAAAACAATATGTGCATTTTCTCACCAGAGATGTGTTTCCGTCAAATGTACTTGTTGAGGATAA
This sequence comes from Oncorhynchus mykiss, assembly GCF_057628025.1. Classification (NCBI taxonomy): domain Eukaryota; kingdom Metazoa; phylum Chordata; class Actinopteri; order Salmoniformes; family Salmonidae; genus Oncorhynchus; species Oncorhynchus mykiss. The sequence continues at coordinate 80,246,014 of NC_143029.1, forward strand.
AAAGCTGTGCGTGATGAAGTAGCGCACATAAAAACAACGTTTGCAGTTAAATTCCCATGTTTTCCGTCGCATTGTTTAACTCGAATGATGGTTTTCTCACCCCGAAAAATTAGCGTTATATAGCGTCTATTGGTTCTTGCTGTCTAGCCAACAGCTCGCAGATACAATGTGGGTATAGTTTACATGATGAGATTATTATGGACGAAAGAGTGAGATTCTTTTTATTTGTCAAACAGCAGCCAAGCATCGATCATCATGGTACCAGAATAAGACCGTCAACATTAAATGGAAAGGAGCATCAAGCTCATCACCTTGTACTTTCATCACCCTGTGAAGTTCATCATCATTTAGAATTAATTTAATCTGTAGCCTAATAAACTGCGTTCTTTCCTGACAAGTAGTACTGGGAGGACCACACAACATGTCATCGCGTGACTCAGACACAAAAGATCCCACCTCGTCTAGCGTATTTATTTTTGTCGACATTTGGAAAGTTTGAAACCAACAAATGTTTCCATCAGGCCTGGCATGATATATTTTATCCGACATGTACTTTACTCGTATAAACAAACGGGTTGGATGGAAACCTGGTTAATGACAATGTTATATTTGTTTGCAAATATAAACGGAACGTTGTACCACGAGCTGAGTAAAACCAGTAGGAGGCCGTGAGGTCAAAGGTCATCATGTTTTTTCCACTCAAACCGAATCTGGTCCTGGTGAATACCAGCCATGTGTGAATACTGTATGCATTTTATTTTTATTTCTTTCTTTACTTTCTTACTAGTGGCCCCTGGCTGCATGGTATCATATCATCTTCATGTTGAATTTCCGGGCCCCTCCGGCACCACCCACCGCCGCCGGCCCCTCGGCCTTCCGGAAAGGGGTCTCGACGGTGAAGTTGTTCTTACGCTGGCCCCGCCCCCGGCTCCATGCAAACAACAACAGGAAACAGAAAAGCACCACGCCCAGGAAGGTGATGCAGCCCATCGCTGTGGAGACCAGTATGGTGGTCAGGTCCAGGGTGAACTTGAGGAAGACGCGAGTGCTATTCAGGTTTGTGTCGTTGAAGAACTCACCGCCGTACATCGAGCGGTTGGCGAAGAAGGCCGACGAGGCATCCAGCGGCGCGCCCCGAACCGTGAGCATCGCAAAGTAAGTGTCATTGCCCCCGGCATTGCTGGCGATGCACATGTAGGTGCCGCTGTCGGTGACCTGAGCATAGCGGATCTCCAACGTCCCTCCTGGGAGGACGGTGATGCGGCCATTGCTCTTGGCTGTGATTAGTCGGCGCTGAGGGGAGATCCACATGATATTGGGGGCGGGCTCTCCCACGGCACTGCAGAGGAAACTTACTGGCTGGCCCTCACGAGCTGTCACCTTGGAGGAATGAATTAATGGATAAATGAATGAATGAATTAAGCATTAGGTACAAAACTGAAACAGGCATCGAAGCTGTCATACTACATATCAATGTGTACCTACACTGTAGTTACATTATGATCACATGTACTGCAAAGTGGGATAACAACTCTTACCTGTTGAAGCTTGCGGTTGCGTATCTTGGGCTTCTGGCAGGTGAAGTGATCAAAGAGCGCTGAGTCGGTGAAGGTGCTGAGGCTGTTCCCCTGCACCTCCACCGGCCCAGCGCACACAGGCACCCTGCCGTCAAAGTTGAGGGTCTTGCGTCTCTGCAGGATCCACAACAAACGGCAGTCACACAGCAGTGGGTTCCCATCCACCCGCAGCGTCTCCAGGCTGTTTACAGAGTGGAACGATCCCTCCTCCAGAGTCTGGAGGTCATTGGAGGAGAAGTTGAGGACCCGGATCTGTCTGAGGCCTCCCAGGGAGTGGGGCTCCACCGTAGCCAGGCCCGTGTTCACCATGATCAGCTCTTTGAGCCTCAGCAGGTCCCTGAAGGCCCAAGGCTCCAGGGTGGTGATGGGGTTGTAGGACAGGTTGAGATGGGTGAGGTGGATCAGGTTTCTGAAGGAGGACGAGGGGACGGAGGTCATGTTGCTGTTGGTGATGGACAGCCAGTACAGGTCCAGACCCTGGAAGCTCAGGGGGGAGATGTATTCCAGGTAAGGCCAGTTGTCGATCTCCAGCCCCCGGAGGTTGGCCAGCTTACGGAAGTTATGGTCCTCCAGGGCGGGGATGCTGAGCTGGCGTAGTCGCAAAGTGACCAGGCTGCGTAGGTAGGACAGCGTCTGGCCAGAGATGGAAGTCAGGTTGCAGCGTTCAATGGTCAGATCCTCCACCCCTAGCAGGCCAGAGAAGGCCTTCAAACACAACAAAATCCAATTTGATTAGTTGTGAGCTCCAATCTTGGAAACATAGAAGAATCAATAAAATATTATAGACAGATCAGGAACAACATAGTGCTTGAAAAATTAATGATCAAATGGATAACAGCTCAATACCTCATGAGAGATGTAGACCAGGTCATTGTCTCCCACCTCCAGGTGTCTTAGACTCCTCAGGTCCTGGAAGGTGTAGTCCAACAGAATAACCAGCTTGTTCTCACTCAGGTCCAGCGTGGTCAGGTTGACCAGCTTGGCGAAGGCCCCCATGGGTACAAGTTTCAACTGGTTCGCCCTCAGCCGTAACACCCGGAGGCTCTGCAGGTTGGCGAACGCGTTGGGCTCCAGTGTGGCAATGAGGTTCTCACTCAGGTCCACTTCTTCAAGGTGCGGATACGGCGCCAGGTCACCCATCTCCACCCAGCGGAGACGGTTCCGGCTGAGGTCCAGGAGGCGAGTTTCCGTGGGGATGCCCTCTGGGATGCCGGTGAGCCGCCGCCGCTGGCACAAGACGGACCGGATTTGGGCCGAGCACTCGCACCGTGGAGGGCATGCCTGGCAACAACCTGGCAGTAGGGTTGTCATGGTAACCAGCAGCAGGACCGGCCCCCAGCGACTCAGCCACCGCCATGGTGACAGGGACTGCCCACTGATGCCCGGGGAGCCAGTCATGGCCCTGGTGGTCCTGATCTGACTCCTAGCCTATCACAGGCTGGGTCAGTGCTGACTCCTAGCCTATCACAGGCCGGGTCAGTTTACCACACACCTATAGAGAGAGGGAGACAGAGGGACGAGAGGTTAGTGAGAAGAGTGGGAATAGAGAGAAGGAGTAGAGGAGTAGAGAGTAGAAAGGGAGCAAATGTGGGAGGAGAAGGTAAATAAAGAGATGAGGTTAAAGAAAGAGGGAACGAGGGAGAAAGGAGAAGGGAGGGCTGAGGTGAAATTTAGAAGAGAGGAGTGGAAGGAATAATGTACAGAGATAGAAGAGAGGATGAAGAGGGGAGAGGGCAGAGAGGAAGACCAATGGAGGTATTTTAAAACACCTATCAACCAACACATGCTCATAAAAATGCAGTTCGGTATGCTGAATAATCCATGCTCCCTACAACTGTCATGAAAGAGCTGGTTAGAGCGTTGGGCCAGTAACCGAAAGGTTGCTGGATCAAATCTCCGAGCTGACAAGGCAAAAATCTGTTCTTCTGCCCCTGAACAAGGCAGTTAACCCACTGTTCCCCGGTAGGCCGTCATTGTTAACTGACTTGCCTAGTTAAATTAAGGTTAAAAAGATGTCATAAAAATGCCATTCAGTACCCAGAATAATCCATGCTCCCTACAACTGTCATGAAAGAGCTTAGACATGTCACCAAGAGCTTAGACTGACACCATGACATTGCAGGCACACTATTCTGCTGACAATATTTAAGATGATGGAAGACACTTGTTCATTAATCAATGAGTGTAGCAGCAGAACTAGGGCATTGGGAGTCACGTGAGTGAGAAGCATCCCGTCTGAATTCATGCATGTTTCCTCCCCTTCTCTCCTCCTTGGCATGTGCTCTGTTCTCACCTCGACACACCAATGACGCCATGCAGAGAGACAACAGGGTTTGCCTGAAAACCATCCCTCCGATGCCTGTGAAAGGCTTGTCAAATTCATGTCACTATGAGTCATTGTGTGGGAAAGTGTGTGTATGTTTCTGTCCGTGGGTCTTTCTGTGTGTAGGATGTGTCATTCCCTTTGAATAAATGAAAAAAAGCATTTTAGTTTTCTTCTCCACTAACATGAGATGAAAAGCTGATGCTTAAACATTCCTTGATGCAACCTGTCAAGTCTCCCACGCAATGTTGTCATCGAGTGATTTTTCAGAGGACACCTGCCAAAAGGTCCAGAACGTTCACCATCACTAATACACCCACACAAGTGCACACCCACACACACGCACACGCACACACGCACAAAGGAGGTTCAACATTATTGATTGGCTTGCTGAAGTAGAGCGCGAGACCCCAGGGTTAACCCTTTCACTGTAGAACGACCAGACCCGTGTGATGGTACGTGTGAAAGGGTTAACAAGATAGAACAGAAGATAAAGATAAAACAGGTAGAGTTAAAGAGCCACACTAAGTAACTTATTATAAAAGAACCACTTAAGAGATACTAAATATATTCTCTAAATTCTAAAGGTTGCTATTTTAAAAGATTGAAGGGTTGATAATTCACCGTATCATATTCACTGTTTTCAGCTGTGAAACACCATGAAAGAAGCAGACATTAAACCAAAGTCTGCGCTGCTTTAAAAGTGTGAATTTTAAGATGAATGAGAAGAAGAAGTTCATATAACACATCACAGGGCCTTTCCTGGAGGGATGTTAAAAAGCACTCTGAAGATTGGTTGTTTTTCAGGCAGAGCTAAACAGATGAATAATACATGTTCTAGTTGGTGTTTATTGGGCGCCGTTCTGGGGTTGAGTCACGGGGCGAAGAGCCACACTCTCCCTTCTGGGGTTGAGTCACGGGGCGAAGAGCCACACTCTCCGTTCTGGGGTTGAGTCATGGGGCGAAGAGCCACACTCTCCGTTCTGGGGTTGAGTCACGGGGCGAAGAGCCACACTCTCCGTTCTGGGGTTGAGTCACGGGGCGAAGAGCCACACTCTCCGTTCTAGGGTTGAGTCACGGGGCGAAGAGCCACACTCTCCGTTCTGGGGTTGAGTCACGGGGCGAAGAGCCACACTCTCCGTTCTGGGGTTGAGTCACGGGGCGAAGAGCCACACTCTCCGTTCTGGGGTTGAGTCACGGGGCGAAGAGCAACACTCTCCGTTCTGGGGTTGAGTCACGGGGCGAAGAGCCACACTCTCCGTTCTGGGGTTGAGTCATGGGGCGAAGAGCAACACTCTCCGTTCTGGGGTTGAGTCACGGGGCGAAGAGCCACACTCTCCTCTGTCTCTGTCTCAAAGAGATGAAAAACATTCCCTTTTTGCACAGTTATTTCCTTTATACTATTTTATTGCAACTATGATTAAAAACGGTATAAACAGAGTTTGAACTTTGGGCAAGCAGAGTTCCACCACTTTTGGATGAGAGACAACGCTCACTGGATATTGCTTTTCCTCTAACTAAAATTAATTGCTATACCCTTTTCTGTCAAATTATCACGGAAAAAACAATTACATTTGTGGATTTGTATTAGATTACAGTATAGGCATTCTGAATATCAACAAACTTCAAACCCAATCAACATTTTCCTTAGATGAGGAGGAAATTTGAGGTAGGATTACGAGGTGCATGTTCTACATGATATCATATGCTGTACATGCCATATATGCCATATATTCTCTAAGGTTCCTAGAGATTTAAGACAGAGAATGTATATCCTCCACATTTACTATTAATAGCCTGCTTTCCATACAGAGGCATTGGTAAACCCACACAGATTGTGTAACACACACACACAGACACACACACACACACACACACACACACACACACACACACACACACACACACACACACACACACACACACACACACACGTCCCCTCCCCTGTCAAAATAAAGCACAGCCCGCCAGCTGCAATACTGTATTTGAAGGGTCTGGATCAGTGTTTCCCAAACCTTTTATAGTCCCGTACCCCTTCAAACATTCAACCTCCAGTTGTACCCCCTCTAGCACCAGGGTCAACGCACTCTCAAATGTTGTTTTTTGACATCATTGTAAGCCCGCTACACACACACTTTACAATACATTTATTAAACATAAGAATGAGTGTGTAAGGGTTTTCCTGTGGTGAAGTAGAGGCGGACCAAAACGCAGCGTGGTTATATTGATTCATGTTTAATAAACAAAGATAAACATGAACACTACAAAACAATAAACGTGGAAAACCAAAAACAGCTCTGTCTGGTGCAAAACACAGAGACAGGAACAATCACCCACAAACACACAGTGAAACCCAGGCTACCTAAGTATGATTCTCAATCAGAGACAACTAATGACACCTGCCTCTTATTGAGAAACATACTAGGCCGAAACATAGAAATACCCAAAACCTAGAAAAACAAACATAGACTGCCCACCCAACTCACGCCCTGACCATACTAAATAAATACAAAACAAAGGAAATAAAGGTCAGAACGTGACAGCGTGTGAGTTTTGTCACAACCCGGCTCGTGGGAAGTGACAAAGAGCTCTTATAGGACCAGGGCACAAATAATAATAATAATCAATAATTTTGCTCTTTATTTAACCATCTTACATATAAAACCTTATTTGTTAATTGAAAATGGTGAATAACTCACCACAGGTTAATGAGAAGGGTGTGCTTGAAAGGATGCACATAACTGCAATGTTGGGTTGTATTGGAGAGAGTCTAAGTCTTAAATATTTTTCCACACACAGTCTGCGCCTGCATTTAGTTTTCATGCTAGTGAGGGCTGAGAATCCACTCTCACATAGGCACATGGTTGTAAAGGGCATCAGTGTCTTAACAGCGCAATTTGCAAAGGCAAGATACTCTAAGTGCAGCCTAGTCCAGAAATCTGGCAGTGGCTTCTGATTAAATTCAATTTTCACAGAACCCCTTGTTGCAATTTTGAGGCTCTTGTTCAGATATTGGTAAGTGGACTGGAGGCAGGGCATGAAAGGGATAATTGCGCACCCGACTCACTCAGGCGCTTCGCTATATCCCATTTGACATTGTCCGTAAGCTTGAGTTCATTTGAGCACAATGGCCTGTTAGGCCTGTTAACGGGCGGCAGGGTAGCCTAGTGGTTAGAGTGTTGGACTAGTAACCGAAAGTTTGCAAGTTCAAATCCCCAAGCTGACAAGGTACAAATCTGTCCTCCTACCCCTGAACAGGCAGTTAACCCACTAGGCTGTCATTGAAAATAACATTTTGTTCTTAATACTTCTAATGGCTGAGTAGCTTGGATGAATAAGGTGCCCAGAGTAAACTGCCTCCTACTCAGAAGCTAAGATATGCATATTATTTGGATAGAAAACACTCTGAAGTTTCTAAAACTGTTTGAATGATGTCTGTGAGTATAACAGAACTCATATGGCAGGCAAAAACCAGTAAGTGGAATATCTGAGGTTTGTAGGTTTTCAACTAATTGCCTATCGAAGATACAGTGGGATATTGGTCATCTTGCACTTCCTAAGGCTTCCACTACATGTCAACAGTCTTTAGAACCTTGTTTGATGCTTCTACTGTGAAGTGGGGGCGAATGAGAGGGGAATGAGTCAGAGGTCTGCCAGAGAGCCACGAGCTGGCCACGCTCGTTCAGGTGAGAGCGAGCTCTGTTCCATTGCATTTCTGAAGACAAAGGAATTCTCCGGTGGGAACATTATTGAAGATTTATGTTAAAAACATCCTGAAGATTGACTCTATACATCGTTTGACATGTTTCTACGGACTGTAACGGAACTTTTTGACTTTTTGACTGCTCCTAGTGATCGCGCGTCATGAATTTGGATTTGTGAACTGAACGCGCTAACAAAAGGAGGTATTTGGACATAAATAATGGACATTATCAAACAAAACAAACCTTTATTGTGGAACTGGGATTCCTGGGAGTGTATTCTGATGAAGATCATCAAAGGTAAGTGAATATTTATAATGCTATTTCTGAATTCTGTTGACTACACAACATGGCGGATTATCTGTTTGGGTTGTTTTGGCCGTACTCAGATTATAGCATGGTGTGCTTTTCCATAATTTAAAAAATAAATCTGACACAGCGGTTGCATTAAGGAGAAGTGTATCTAGAATTCTGTTCATATTAGTTGTATCTTTTAGCAATGTTTATTATGAGTATTTCTGTAAATTGATGTGGCTCTCTGCAAAGGTTAGTGATTAATTTATCTCTATTTGTGCTTTTTATGACTCCTCTCTTTGGCTGTTTTTCTGTGACTTGGCTCTGACCTAACATAATTGTTTGGTTTGCTTTAGCTGTAAAGCGTTTTTGAAATCAGACACTGTGGTGGGATTAACAAGAAGTGTATCTTTGAAATGGTGTAAAATACTTGTATGTTTGAGGAATTTTAATTATGAGATTTCTGTTGTATTGAATTTGGCGCCCTGCACTTTCACTGGCTGTTGTCATATCGATCCCATAAGCGGGATCTAAGCCCAAAGACTGACTTGCCTAGTTAAATAAAGATAAAAACAAACAAAAATTAGTGCAGCCAGCTGGAGACATAATGTCATTATATCCCAATAAAAACATTTGCACATCATACATATGGAAATTTAACTCAAATCAGACCCAACCGAGCTACAAGGCAGTGAAAATATTGCTGAGAAAACTTCCCTACAGTTTCTGTCTGGTCCTACTCATTAGTGAGCTGTGGGTCAGTTTGACAGCTGGTTCCACCACCTGCACACACGCTCACGCACGCACACCCACCCACCCACCCACACACACACACACACACACACACACACACACACACACACACACACACACACACACACACACACACACACACACACACACACACACACACACACACACACACACACACACACACGCGCACGCACACGCGCACGCACACGCGCACACACCGCCCCACTGTGCTCATTTGTTGGCCCTGGGTCCCTAAACTCACACAGTATTCAGCATTTAACACCGGTTCAGATGTTAAGACTTCAGCTGAGAGAGATGAGAGGGGCAAGTGGAGCAGACACACCACTAGTCCCCAAACACACAGAACAGCATGATGTCCAGACACACCACTAGTCCCCAAACACACAGAACAGCATGATGTCCAGACACACCCCTAGTCCCCAAACACACAGAACAGCATGATGTCCAGACACACCACTAGTCCCCAAACACAAAATCAAATCAAATCAAATTTTATTTGTCACATACACATGGTTAGCAGATGTTAATGCGAGTGTAGCGAAATGCATGTGCTTCTAGTTCCGACAATGCAGTAATAACAAGTAATCTAACTAACAATTCCAAAACTACTGTCTTGTACACAGTGTAAGGGGATAAAGAATATGTACATAAGGATATATGAATGAGTGATGGTACAGAGCAGCATAGGCAAGATACAGTAGATGGTATCGAGTACAGTATGTACAAATGAGATGAGTATGTAAACAGTGGCATAGTTTAAAGTGGCTAGTGATACATGTATTACATAAGGATACAGTCGATGATATAGAGTACAGTATATACGTATGCATATGAGATGAATAATGTAGGGTAAGTAACATTATATAAGGTAGCATTGTTTAAAGTGGCTAGTGATATATTTACATCATTTCCCATCAATTCCCATTATTAAAGTGGCTGGAGTTGAGTCAGTGTCAGTGTGTTGGCAGCAGCCACTCAGTGTTAGTGGTGGCTGTTTAACAGTCTGATGGCCTTGAGATAGAAGCTGTTTTTCAGTCTCTCGGTCCCAGCTTTGATGCACCTGTACTGACCTCGCCTTCTGGATGATAGCGGGGTGAACAGGCAGTGGCTCGGGTGGTTGATGTCCTTGATGATCTTTATGGCCTTCCTGTGACATCAGGTGGTGTAGGTGTCCTGGAGGGCAGGTAGTTTGCCCCTGGTGATGCGTTGTGCAGACCTCACTACCCTCTGGAGAGCCTTACGGTTGAGGGCGGTGCAGTTGCCATACCAGGCGGTGATACAGCCCGCCAGGATGCTCTCGATTGTGCATCTGTAGAAGTTTGTGAGTGCTTTTGGTGACAAGCCGAATTTCTTCAGCCTCCTGAGGTTGAAGAGGCGCTGCTGCGCCTTCTTCACGATGCTGTCTGTGTGAGTGGACCAATTCAGTTTGTCTGTGATGTGTATGCCGAGGAACTTAAAAGTTGCTACCCTCTCCACTACTGTTCCATCGATGTGGATAGAACACACAGAACAGCATGATGTCCAGACACACCCCTAGTCCCCAAACACACAGAACAGCATGATGTCCAGACACACCACTAGTCCCCAAACACACAGAACAGCATGATGTCCAGACACACCACTAGTCCCCAAACACACAGAACAGCATGATGTCCAGACACACCACTAGTCCCCAAACACACAGAACAGCATGATGTCCAGACACACCACTAGTCCCCAAACACACAGAACAGCATGATGTCCAGACACACCACTAGTCCCCAAACACACAGAACAGCATGATGTCCAGACACACCACTAGTCCCCAAACACACAGAACAGCATGATGTCCAGACACACCCCTAGTCCCCAAACACACAGAACAGCATGATGTCCAGACACACCACTAGTCCCCAAACACACAGAACAGCATGATGTCCAGACACACATCTAGTCCCCAAACACACAGAACAGCATGATGTCCAGACACACATCTAGTCCCCAAACACACAGAACAGCCTGATGTCCAGACACACCACTAGTCCCCAAACACACAGAACAGCATGATGTCCAGACACACCACTAGTCCCCAAACACACAGAACAGCATGATGTCCAGACACACCACTAGTCCCCAAACACACAGAACAGCATGATGTCCAGACACACCCCTAGTCCCCAAACACACAGAACAGCATGATGTCCAGACACACCCCTAGTCCCCAAACACACAGAACAGCATGATGTCCAGACACACCCCTAGTCCCCAAACACACAGAACAGCATGATGTCCAGACACACCACTAGTCCCCAAACACACATAACAGCATGATGTCCAGACACACCACTAGTCCCCAAACACACAGAACAGCATGATGTCCAGACACACCACTAGTCCCCAAACACACAGAACAGCATAATGTCCAGACACACCCCTAGTCCCCAAACACACAGAACTGCATGATGTCCAGACACACCACTAGTCCCCAAACACACAGAACAGCATGATGTCCAGACACACATCTAGTCCCCAAACACACAGAACAGCATGATGTCCAGACACACCACTAGTCCCCAAACACACAGAACAGCATGATGTCCAGACACACCCCTAGTCCCCAAACACACAGAACAGCATGATGTCCAGACACACCACTAGTCCCCAAACACACAGAACAGCATGATGTCCAGACACACCACTAGTCCCCAAACACACAGAACAGCATGATGTCCAGACACACCACTAGTCCCCAAACACACAGAACAGCATGATGTCCAGACACACCCCTAGTCCCCAAACACACAGAATAGCCTGATGTCCAGACACACCCCTAGTCCCCAAACACACAGAACAGCATGATCCCACTAGTCCCCAAACACACAGAATAGCCTGATGTCCAGACACACCCCTAGTCCCCAAACACACAGAATAGCATGATCCCATTAGTCCCCAAACTCACAGAACAGCATGATCCCACTAGTCCCCAAACACACAGAATAGCCTGATGTCCAGACACACCCCATGTCCCCAAACACACAGAATAGCATGATCCCGCTAGTCCCCAAACACACAGAAAAGCCTGATGTCCAGACACACTCTGTGTGTTTGGGGACTAGGGGTGTGTCTGGACATCAGGCTTTTCTGTGTGTTTGGGGAATAGCATGATCCTACTAGTCCCCAAACACACAGAACAGCATGATCCCACTAGTCCCTAAACACACAGAAAAGCCTGATGGCGCAGGAGCAGAAGGTGGCGCCGGAGCGGAAGGCAGACGTTTTACGTGTCCCCAACAGATTGTGTTTTTTTGTTTGTTTATCTGTGTTGTTTGTAACTTATGTTTTAACTATTTTTGTACATAATGTTGCCGCTACCGTCTCTTATGACCGAAAATAACTTCTAGACATCAGGACTGCGACTACTCACCACGGACTAGCAGAATCCTTTTTCTTCTTTCATGACTCTGACGAGCCCAAGGATACACGGCTCCCCCGGGAACAGGCCCCGAACCCAGTGATCTGCGTGAAGAGGAGGCGGAGAAAGAGAGGCCGGAGGGCAGGCTGCCTTCTGAGAAGTCAGAGGCGATCAAATAAACCCCCACTCCTCTCAATTCTGCTAGCAAACATGCAATCTTTGGACAATGAAATGGACGAGTTATTGGGAAGATTAAACTACCAATGGTATATTAAAAATGGTAACATCATATGCTTCACGGAGTCGTGGATGAACGACGACACTATCAAGATACAGCTGGCTGGTTATAAGATGTACCGGCAGCATAGAACAGCGGCGTCTGGTAAGACTTTGTATTTTTGTAAACAACAGCTGGTGCACAATATCTAAGGAAGTCTCAAGCTAAAGCTTGCCTGAGGTAGAGTTTCTCATGATAAGCTGCAGACCACATTACCTACCGAGAGAGTTTTCATCTATATTCTTTGTAGCTGTTTACATACCACCACAGTCAGAGGCTGGCACTAAGATAGCATTGAATGAGCTGTATTACACTTTAAGCAAACAAGAAACGCTCACCCAGAGGCGGCGCACCTAGTAGCCGGGGACTTTAATGCAGGGAAACTTACATTTTTAAGTTTCTTAAATCCATTTTACAAAATTTCTATCAGCATGTTAAATGTGCAACCAGAGGGAAAATAACTCTGGACCACCTATACTCCACACATAGAGATGCATACAAAGCTCTCCCTCGCTCTCCATTTGGCAAATCTGACCATAATTCTAGCCTCCTGATTCCTATTACAAGCAACAATTAAAGCAGGAAGCACAAGTGACTAGATCAATAAAAAAGTGATCAGATGAAGCAGATGCTAAGCTACAGGACTGTTTTGCTAGCACAGACTGGAATATGTTCCGGGATTCCTCCAATGGCATCGAGGAGTACACCACATCTGTCATTGGCTTCATCAATAAGTGCATAGATGACGTTGTCCCCACAGTGACCGTACGTACATACCCCAAGCAGAAGCCATGGATTACAGGCAACATCCGCACTGAGATAAAGGCTTTATCTGCCGCTTTCAAGGAGCGGGACTCTAACCCGGAAGCTTATAAGAAATCCTGCTATGCCCTCTGACGAATCATCAAACAGGCAAAGCGTCAATACAGGACTAAGATTGAGTCGTACTACACACTCTGACACTCGTCGGATGTGGCAGGGTCTGCTAACCATTACAGACTACAAAGGGAAGCACAGCCGAGAGCTGCCCAGTGACACGAGACTACCGGACAAGTTTAACTACTTCTATGCTAACTTCGAGGCAAATAACACTGAAACATGCATGATAGCACCAGCTGTACTGGAAGACTGTGTGATCACGCTCTCCACAGCCAATGTGAGTAAGACCTTTAGACGGGTCACCATTCACAAGGTCAGACGGAATACCAGGACGTGTACTAACTAGCAAGTGTCTTCACTGACATATTCAACCTCTCCCTGTCTGAGTCTGTAATACCAACATGTTTCAAGCAGCCCACCATAGTCCCTGTGCACAAGAACACTAAGGTAAACTGCCAAAATGACTACCGACCCGTAGCTCTTACGTCTGTAGCCACGAAGTGCTTTGAAAGGCTGGTCATGTCTCACATCAACACCATTATCCCAGAAACCATAGACCTACTCCAATTTGCATACCGCCCCAACAGATCTACAGATGATGTGGTCTCTATTGCACTCCACACTGACCTTTCTCACCTGGGCAAAAGGAACACCTATGTGAGAATGCTATTCATTGACTACAGCTCAGCGTTCACCACCATATTGCCCTCAAAGCTCATCAATAAGCTAAGGACCCTGGGACTAAACACTTCCCTTTGCAACTAGATCCTGGACTTTCTGATGGGCCGCCCCCAGGTGGTAAGGGTAGGTAACAACACATCCTCCACGCTGATCCTCAACACAGGGGCCCCTCAGAGGGGTGCGTGCTCAGTCCCCTCCTATACTCCCTGTTCACTCATGACTGCACGGCCAGGCACGACTCCAACACCATCATTAAATTTGCCGATGACACAACAGTGGTAGGCCTGATCACCGACAACAACGAGACAGCCTATAGGGAGGAGGTCAGAGACCTGGCCGCGTAGTGCCAGGACAACAACCTCTCCCTCAACGTGATCACTACAAAGAAGATTATTATGGACTATAGGAAAAAGAGGAACGAGCACGCCAACATTCTCAAAACCTATTCCGACTAAGGAGACTGAAAAGATTTGGCATGGGTCCTCAGATCATCAAAAGGTTCTTCAGCTGCACCATCGAGAGCATCCTGACAGGTTGCATCACTGACTTGTGTGGCAACTGCTCAGCCTCCGACCACAAGGCACTATAGAGGGTAGTGCGAATGGCCCAGTACATCACTGGGGCCAAGCTTCCTGCCATCCAGGACCTCTATACCAGGCGGTATCAGAAGGAAGCCCTAAAAATTGTCAAAGACTCCAGCCACCCTAATCATAGACGGTTCTGTCTGGTACCACACAGCAAGCGATACCAGAGCTACAAGTCTAGGTCCAAGAGGCTTCTAAACAGCATCTACCCCCAAGCCATAAGACTCCTGAACATCTTGTAAAATGGCTACCACTCTCTGATGTCATCTATGCATAGTAATTTTTAACACTAACCGGTGCCCCCACACATTGACTCTAAACCGGCATCCCTCTGTATATATTGTTATTTTTTTACTGCTGTTCTTTAATTACTTGTTACTTTTATCTGTTATTCTAATCCATATTTTTTGAAACTGCACTGTTAGTTAGGGGCTCGTAAGAAAGCATTTCACTGTAAGGTCTACACCTGTTTTAATGGCGCATGTGACTAATACAATTTGACTTGATTTGATTTGATGCACACACACACCAATTGTCCCCAAACACACATAACAGCCTGATGTCCAGATACACCACTAGTCCCCAAACACACAGAACAGCCTGATGTCCAGACACACCACTAGTCCCCAAACACACAGAACAGCCTGATGTCCAGACACACATCTAGTCCCCAAACACACAGAACAGCCTGATGTCCAGACACACCACTAGTCCCCAAACACACAGAACAGCCTGATGTCCAGACACACCACTAGTCCCCAAACACACAGAACAGCCTAAACAGCCCCACACTTCTCCCAACACTGGCCTGATGTCCAGACACACCACTAGCATCATTTGTTTAAAGGCCCAGATGCAGCCATTTTTATCTCAATATCAAATAAGTTCTTGGTAACTATTAAGTACCTTAATGTTATTTTTGTTCAATTAAAATGGTCAAAAATAAACTAAAATAGCTTTTTAGCAACAAGCAATTTCAAAAGCAAGAATTTAGCTCGTCTGTCGGGGGGTGGTTTAAGTGAGTGGCCTAATTGGACGACCCTAATGGGAGGGATATGTAACCTGAAAACGAACTAACTGTTATTGGCAGAGAGGTTTGAAACTATATTTTTTAGTGGTCTTTTGACTTGTACAGCCTGGTGATGTTGCATTTCAAACAGTTCTTACACTAAAATGGCATTATCATTATTTTCACAATTTCAAATCAAATCAAATTGTATTAGTCACATGCGCCAAATACAACAGGTAGACCTTACAGTGAAATGCTTACTTACAAGTCCTTAACCAACAATGCTTTAAGAGTAACAAATAATAAAAAACAACAGTAAAATAACAAGCAAGGCTATATACAGGGGGCACCAGTCCAGAGTATTATTCCAACCTCATACTGTAGAAATATATATTTAACACAGGAAAATCACATTTTTCACTGCACTGGGCCTTCAACCTTTATTTATCCAGGTTAGCTCATTGGTATGAATACTTGAGATCCACAAGATCTGTCTGAGGAAGACCTGATAAAAATTAACAGAGTCAACCTGTCGGTCTGTGTCCCATGTTCATCCCTGTACTGATATCAGGTAGTGTGTGTGTGTGTGTGTGTGTGTGTGTGTGTGTGTGTGTGTGTGTAAATAGGTCAGACATGTTGATTGGCAGGGCTGGGATGTAGGCAGTAGAGCATGTTCCTCCTTAAAGCGTAGCTTCTCTCCCCGTAAGCCCTGACTGGGTTTAGAGACAGCAGCCTGCTCAACCTTCCACAAATACACAACTACACAGTAGACATAACCACTTTATAAGCTTCCTAAACCTTTCACACAAACACAATTTAGCAGCAGTCATCCAGTCTGCAGGATTTTAGGAGAACTTCTATGTTTATTGTCACGAAACAAATTGAGGCGGAATCTTCCCAGGGAAAGCTGACAATTTGTGCTTTCCATAGCTATGTACAGGTCCAATATTCAATCCGTGCTTAGTTTGCAGAGCACAAGGTTTAGCAGTGCATCCCATTGCTTTACTGTGGCAGACTCTGACCTCAACATGAAGTCACATACCGTACTGTAGAGACAAAAGGAGAGAAAGAGGGAAAGGGAGGGACATAGAGAGAAGGAGAAGGATACAAAATACACAAACCCTCCAACCCAAAAATGCCTGTGGTGTTGATGGTATCCTCAATGAAATGATCAAATATACAGACAACAAATTCCAATGGGCTATACTTAAACTATACTCTTTAACATCATCCTTCTGGCATCTTCCCCAAAATTTGACACCAAGGACTGATCACCCCAATACACAAAAGTGGAGACAAATTTGACCCCAATAACTACCGTGGGATATGCGTCAACATCAACCTTGGGGAAATCCTCTGCATTATCATTAACATCAGGCTCATATGTTTCCTCAGTGAAAACAATGCACTGAGCAAATGTCAAATCGGCTTTTTAACCAAATTACCGTATGACAGACCACATTTTCATCCTGCACACCCTAATTGACAAACAAACAAACAAACCAAACAAAGGCAAAGCCTTCTCATGCTTTGTTGATTTCAAACTCAATTTGGCATGAGAGCCTGCTATACAAATTGATGGAAAGTGTATTGGGGGAAAAACATACTATATTATAAAATCTATGTACACAAACAACAAGTGTGCGGTTAAAATGGTCAAAAACACACATTTCTTTCCACAGAGCCATGGGGTGAGACAGGGATGCAGCTTAAGCCCCACCCTCTTCAACATATATATTGATAATTGGTGAAGGCACTAGAACAGTCTGCAACATCCGGCCTCACCCTAACTAGAATCTGAAGTCAAATGTCTACTGTTTGCTGATGATCTGGTGCTTCTGTCACCAACCAAAGAAGGCCTACAGCAGCACCTAGATATTCTGCACAGATTGTGCCAGACCTGGGGCCCTGACAGTAAATCTCAGTAAGACAATAATAATGGTGTTCCAAAAAAGGTCCAGTGTCCAGGACCACAAATACACATTCCATCTAGACAACGTTGCCCTAGAGCACACAAAAAAGACACATACCTCAGCCTAAACATCAGCACCACAAGTAACTTCCACAAAGCTGTGAATGAGCTGAGATAAACAAGGCAAGAAGGGCCTTCTATGCCATCAAAAGGAACATAAAATTCTGGCAAAAAAAGACTTTGGGCAATACCCATTGCCCTTTATGGTTGTGAGGTCTGGGGTCCGCTCACCAACCAAGAATTCACAAAATGGGACAAACTCCAAATTGAGACTGCATACAAAATTCTGCAAAAATATCCTGTGTACAACTCAAAACACCAAATAATGCATGCAGAGCAGAATTAGGACAATACCTGCTAATTATAAAAATCCAGAAAATAATCGTTATATTCTACAACCACCGTAACAAAGCCATCACCTACAGAAACATGAACCTGGAGAAGAGCCCCTAAGCAAGCTGGTCCTGGGGCTCTGTTCACAAACACAAACACACCCGACAGAGCCCCAGGACAGCAACACAATTAGACCCAACCAAATCATGAGAAAACAAAAAAAAAATTACTTGACACATTGGCAGAATACCTGACCGCTGTGACTGACCCAAAATTAAGGAAAGCGTTGACTATGTACAGACTCAGTGAGCATAGCCTTGCTATTGAGAAATGCCACAGTAGGCAGACCTGGCTCTCAAGAGAAGACAGGCTATATGCACCCTGCCCACAAAATGAGGTGGAAACTGAGCTGCACTTCCTAACCTCCTGCCCAATGTATGACCATATTAGAGAGACATATTTCCCTCAGATTACACAGATCCACAAAGAAATACCACAGTGTTCCATCACAGCAGAAAGATTTGTGACCTGATGCCACAAGAAAAGGGCAACCAGTTTAAAACAAACACCATTGAAAATACAACCCATATTTATGTTTGTTTATTTTCCCTTTTGTACTTTTGTACTTGTATTTGCACATTGTTACAACACTGTGCATAAATATAATATGACATTTGAAATGTCTTTTAGAAAATCTGTGAGTGTCCAGTGCCTTGCAAAAGTATTCATCCCCCTTGGTGTTTTTCCTATTTTAAAACCTGTAATTTAAATGGATTTTTATTTGGATTTCATGTAATGGACATACACAAAATAGTCCAAATTTGTGAAGTGAAATGAAAAAAATTATTTGTTAATTTTTTATAAAAAAAAAAAAAAAAACGGAAATGTGGTGCGTGCATGTGGTGCGTGCATGTGGTGCGTGCATGTGGTGCGTGCATGTGGTGCGTGCATTTGCTATGAATCCATTTGCTATGAATCCCCTAAATAAGATCTGCTGCAACCAATTACCGTCAGAAGTCACATAATTAGTTAAATAAAGGTAACCTGTGTGCAGTCTAAGTGTCACATGATCAGTCACATGATCACAGTATATATACACCTGTTCTGAAAGGCTCCAGAGTCTGCAAAACCACTAAGCAAGGGGCACCAGCAAGCTAGCAGCACCATGAAGACCAAGGAGCTCTCCAAACAGGTCAGGGACAAAGTACAGATCAGGATTGGGGTATAAAAAAGTATCAGAAACTTTGAACATTCCACGGAGCACCATTAAATCCATTATTACAAAATTGAAAGAATATGGCACCACAGCAAACCTGCCATGAGAGGGCCACCCACCAAAACCCACTAAACTCCAGGCAAGGAGCGCATAATCAAATAGGCAACAAAGAGACCAAAGATTAGCCTGTAGGAGCTGCAAAGCTCCACAGCGGAGATTGGATTATCTGTCCATAGGACCACTTTAATTCATACCCTCCACAGAGCTGGGCTTTACGGAAGAGTGGTCAGAAAAAAGCCCTTGCTTAAAGAAGAAAATAAGCAAACACGTTTGGTGTTCGCTAAAAGAGACTCCTAAAACATATGGAAGAAGCTACTCTGGTCAGATGAGACTAAAATGTAGCTTTTTGGCCATCAAGGAAAACTCTATGCCTGGAATTAACCCAACACCTCTCATCACCCCGAGAACACCATCATTTTTTCCATTGGCAGGGACTTGGAAACTGGTCAGAATTGAATGAATGATGGATGACCCTAAATACATGGAAATTCTTAAGGGAAACCTGTTTCAGTCTTCCAGAGATTTGAGACTGGGACGGAGGTTCACCTTCCAGCAGGACAATGACCCTAAGCAAACCGCTAAAGCAACCCTTGAGTGGTTTAAGGGGAAACATTTAAATGTCTTGGAATGGCCTTGTCAAAGCCCAGACCTCAATCCAATTGAGAATCTGTGGTATGACTTAAATATGCGTGCATCAGTGGAACCCATCCAACTTTTTTTTATTTTATTTTATACCTTTATTTTACTAGGCAAGTCAGTTAAGAACAAATTCTTATTTTCAATGACAGCCTAGGAACAGTGGGTTAACTGCCTGTTCAGGGGCAGAACGACAGATTTGTACCTTGTCAGCTTGGGGAATTGAACTTGCAACCTTTCAGTTACTAGTCCAACGCTCTAACCACTAGGCTACCCTGCCGCCCCAACTTGAAGGAGCTGGAACAGTTTTGCCATGAAGAATGGGCAAAAATCCTAGTGGCTAGATGTGCCAAGCTTATAGAGACATACCCCAAGAGACTTGCAGCTGAAATTGCTGCAAAAGGTGACTCTACAATGTATTGACTTTGGCACGCTCAAGTTTTCAGTTTTTTTTGTCTTATTTCTTGTTTGTTTCACAACAAAAAATATTTTGCATCTTCAAAGTGGTAGGCATGTTGTGTAAATCAAATGATACATGAAAATCAATTTTCATGGCAGGTTGTAAGGCAACAAAATAGGAAAAATGCTAAGGGGGGTGAATACTTTCGCAAGTCACCGTAATGTTCACTGTTAATTTATGTTGTTTATTTCACTTTTGTTTATTATCTAATTCACTTACTTTGGCAATGTTTACATATGTTTGCCATGCCAGAGAGGTACAGAGAGAGAGGTACAGAGAGGAGAGGGAGGGAAAGTTGGAGAAGGAGAGAGAGAGAGAGAAGGAGAGGGAGAGAGAGAGAGGGGGACAGAGAGAATGAGAGGGACAGAGAGAGAGAGAGTGAAAGCGACAGAGAGAAGGAGAGGGAGTGAAAGCGACAGAGAGAAGGAGAGAGAGGTACAGAGAGGAGAGGGAGGGAAAGTTGGAGAAGGAGAGAGAGAGAAGGAGAGGGAGGGAAAGTGTTACGGTGCGTGAATGAGGACCCAAAAGCGAATTAACGTAAACAGAACTTCTTTAATAACAAAACATAGGTAGGCTCAGATGGACCGGCAGATTCCGACAGGACAAGGTTGCAGCAAACATGACGATAGTCTGGTTCAGGCATGAAAAACACAAACAAGAATCCGACAAAGACAGAAACAAAACAGAGAGAGATATAGAGGACTAATCAGAGGGAAAAAGGGAACAGGTGGGAAAAGGGGTGACGAGGTAGTTAGGAGGAGACAAGGAACAGCTGGGGGAAAGAGGGGGAGAAAAGGTAACCTAATAACGACCAGCAGAGGGAGACAGGGTGAAGGGAAAGGACAGAAACAAGACACAACATGACAATACATGACAGTACCCCCCCACTCACCGAGCGCCTCCTGGCGCACTCGAGGAGGAAACCTGGCGGCAACGGAGGAAATCATCGATCAGCGCACGGTCCAGCACGTCCCGAGAGGGAACCCAACTCCTCTCCTCAGGACCGTACCCCTCCCAATCTACTAGGTACTGATGACCACGGCCCCGAGGACGCATGTCCAAAATCCTACGGACCCTGTAGATGGGTGCGCCCTCGACAAGGATGGGGGGGGGGGGGGGGGGGAGAGACGAGCGGGGGCGCGAAGAACGGGCTTGACACAGGAGACATGGAAGACCGGGTGGACGCGACGAAGATATCGCGGAAGAAGAAGTCGAACTGCGACAGGATTAATGATCCGAGAAATACGGAACGGACCAATGAACCGCGGGGTCAACTTGCGAGAAGCGGTCTTAAGGGGAAGGTTCTGAGTGGAGAGCCAAACTCTCTGACCGCGACAATATCTAGGACTCTTAGTTCTACGCTTATTAGCAGCCCTCACAGTCTGCGCCCTATAACGGCAAAGTGCAGACCTGACCCTCTTCCAGGTGCGCTCGCAACGTTGGACAAAAGCCTGAGCGGAGGGGACGCTGGACTCGGCGAACTGAGATGAGAACAGCGGAGGCTGGTACCCGAGGCTACTCTGAAAAGGAGATAGCCCGGTCGCAGACGAAGGAAGCGAGTTGTGGGCGTATTCTGCCCAGGGGAGCTGTTCTGACCAAGACGCAGGGTTGCGAAAAGAAAGACTGCGTAAGATGCGACCAATAGTCTGATTGGCCCGTTCTGCTTGACCGTTAGACTGGGGGTGAAAGCCGGAAGAGAGACTGACGGAAGCCCCAATCAAACGGCAAAACTCCCTCCAAAATTGAGACGTGAATTGCGGACCTCTGTCCGAAACGACGTCTGACGGAAGGCCATGAATTCTGAAAACATTCTCGATGATGATTTGTGCCGTCTCTTTAGCAGAAGGAAGCTTAGCAAGGGGAATAAAATGAGCCGCCTTAGAGAACCTGTCGACAACCGTAAGAATAACAGTCTTCCCCGCTGACGAAGGCAGTCCGGTGACAAAATCTAAGGCGATGTGAGACCACGGTCGAGAGGGAATGGGAAGCGGCCTGAGACGGCCGGCAGGAGGGGAGTTACCGGACTTAGTCTGCGCGCAGACCGAACAAGCAGCCACGAAGCGACGCGTGTCATGCTCCCGGGTGGGCCACCAAAAACGCTGGCGAATGGAAGCAAGCGTACCCCGAACGCCAGGGTGGCCGGCTAACTTGGCAGAGTGAGCCCACTGAAGAACGGCCAGACGAGTAGGAACGGGAACGAAAAGAAGGTTCCTAGGACAAGCGCGCGGCGACGGAGTTTGAGTGAGTGCTTGCTTTACCTGCCTCTCAATTCCCCAGACAGTCAACCCGACAACACGCCCCTCAGGGAGAATCCCCTCGGGGTCAGTGGAGGCTACTGAAGAACTGAAGAGACGAGATAAAGCATCAGGCTTGGTGTTCTTAGAGCCCGGACGATAAGAAATCACGAACTCGAAACGAGCGAAAAACAGCGCCCAGCGCGCCTGACGCGCATTAAGTCGTTTGGCAGAACGGATGTACTCAAGGTTCCTATGGTCAGTCCAAACGACAAAAGGAACGGTCGCCCCCTCCAACCACTGTCGCCATTCGCCTAGGGCTAAGCGGATGGCGAGCAGTTCGCGGTTTCCCACATCATAGTTACGTTCCGACGGCGACAGGCGATGAGAAAAATACGCGCAAGGGTGGACCTTGTCGTCAGAGAGGGAGCGCTGAGAAAGAATGGCTCCCACGCCCACCTCTGACGCGTCAACCTCGACAACGAACTGTCTAGTGACGTCAGGTGTAACAAGGATAGGTGCGGATGTAAAACGATTCTTGAGGAGATCAAAAGCTCCCTGGGCGGAAACGGACCACTTAAAGCACGTCTTGACAGAAGTAAGGGCTGTGAGAGGAGCTGCCACCTGACCGAAATTACGGATGAAACGACGATAGAAGTTCGCGAAGCCGAGAAAGCGCTGCAGCTCGACGCGTGACTTAGGGACGGGCCAATCAATGACAGCTTGGACCTTAGCGGGATCCATCTTAATGCCTTCAGCGGAAATAACAGAACCGAGAAATGTGACGGAGGAGGCATGAAAAGAGCACTTCTCAGCCTTCACAAAAAGACAATTCTCTAAAAGGCGCTGGAGGACACGTCGAACGTGCTGAACATGAATCTGGAGTGACGGTGAAAAAATCAGGATATCGTCAAGGTAAACGAAAACAAAGATGTTCAGCATGTCTCTCAGGACATCATTGACTAATGCCTGAAAGACAGCTGGAGCGTTAGCGAGGCCGAAAGGAAGAACCCGGTATTCAAAGTGCCCTAACGGAGTGTTAAACGCCGTCTTCCACTCGTCCCCCTCCCTGATGCGCACGAGATGGTAAGCGTTACGAAGGTCCAACTTAGTGAAAAACCTGGCTCCCTGCAGGATCTCGAAGGCTGAAGACATAAGAGGAAGCGGATAACGATTCTTCACTGTTATGTCATTCAGCCCTCGATAATCTATGCAGGGGCGCAGGGACCCGTCCTTCTTAACAAAAAAAACCCCCGCTCCGGCGGGAGAGGAGGAGGGGACTATGGTACCGGCGGCAAGAGCTACAGACAAATAATCTTCGAGAGCCTTACGTTCGGGAGCCGACAGAGAGTATAGTCTACCCCGGGGGGGAGTGGTTCCCGGAAGGAGATCAATACTACAATCATACGACCGGTGTGGAGGAAGAGAGGTGGCCCTGGACCGACTGAACACCGTGCGCAGATCGTGATATTCCTCCGGCACCCCTGTCAAATCACCAGGCTCCTCCTGTGAAGAAGAGACAGAGGAAACAGGAGGGATAGCAGACATTAAACATTTCACATGACAAGAGACGTTCCAGGAGAGGATAGAATTACTAGACCAATTAATGGAAGGATTATGACAAACTAGCCAGGGATGGCCCAAAACAACAGGTGTAAAAGGTGAACGAAGAATTAAAAAAGAAATGGTTTCGCTATGATTACCAGAAACAGTGAGGGTTAAAGGTAGCGTCTCACGCTGAATCCTGGGGAGAGGACTACCATCCAGGGCGAACAAGGCCGTGGACTCCCTTAACTGTCTGAGAGGAATGTCATGTTCCCGAGCCCAGGTCTCGTCCATAAAACAGCCCTCCGCCCCAGAGTCTATTAAGGCACTGCAGGAAGCTGACGAACCGGTCCAGCGTAGATGGACCGACAAGGTAGTGCAGGATCTTGAAGGAGAGACAGGAGTAGTAGCGCTCACCAGTAGCCCTCCGCTTACTGATGAGCTCTGGCTTTTACTGGACATGAAGTGACAAAATGACCAGCAGAACCGCAATAGAGACAGAGGCGGTTGGTGATTCTCCGTTCCCTCTCCTTAGTCGAGATGCGGATACCTCCCAGCTGCATAGGCTCAGCACCCGAGCAGGCAGAGGAAGATGGTAGTGATGCGGAGAGGGGGGCAACGGAGAACACGAGCTCCTTTCCACGAGCTCGGTGATGAAGATCAACCCGTCGCTCAATGCGAATAGCGAGTTCAATCAAGGAATCCACGCTGGAAGGAACCTCCCGGGAGAGAATCTCATCCTTTACCTCTGCGCGGAGACCCTCCAGAAAACGAGCGAGCAAAGCCGGCTCGTTCCAGCCACTGGAGGCAGCAAGAGTGTGAAACTCAATAGAGTAGTCTGTTATGGATCGATTACCTTGACATAGGGAAGACAGGGCCCTGGAAGCCTCCTCCCCAAAAACAGATCGATCAAAAACCCGTATCATCTCCTCCTTAAAGTCCTGATACTGGTTAGTACACTCAGCCCTTGCCTCCCAGATTGCCGTGCCCCACTCACGAGCCCGTCCAGTAAGGAGAGATATGACGTAGGCGACACGAGCAGTGCTCCTGGAGTAAGTGTTGGGCTGGAGAGAAAACACAATATCACACTGGGTGAGGAACGAGCGGCATTCAGTGGGCTCCCCAGAGTAACACGGCGGGTTATTGATTCTGGGCTCCGGAGATTCGAAAGCCCTGGAAGTGGCCGGTGGATCGAGGCGGAGATGGTGAACCTGTTCTGTGAGGTTGGAGACTTGGGTGGCCAGGGTCTCAACGGCATGTCGAGCAGCAGACAATTCCTGCTCGTGTCTGCCTAGCATCGCTCCCTGGATCTCGACGGCTGAGTGGAGAGGATCCGAAGTCGCTGGGTCCATTCTTGGTCGGATTCTTCTGTTACGGTGCGTGAATGAGGACCCAAAAGCGAATTAACGTAAACAGAACTTCTTTAATAACAAAACATAGGTAGGCTCAGATGGACCGGCAGATTCCGACAGGACAAGGTTGCAGCAAACATGACGATAGTCTGGTTCAGGCATGAAAAACACAAACAAGAATCCGACAAAGACAGAAACAAAACAGAGAGAGATATAGAGGACTAATCAGAGGGAAAAAGGGAACAGGTGGGAAAAGGGGTGACGAGGTAGTTAGGAGGAGACAAGGAACAGCTGGGGGAAAGAGGGGGAGAAAAGGTAACCTAATAACGACCAGCAGAGGGAGACAGGGTGAAGGGAAAGGACAGAAACAAGACACAACATGACAATACATGACAGAAAGAGAGGGGGAAAGAGAGAATGAGAGGGACAGAGAGAGAGAGAGTGAAAGCGACAGAGAGAAGGAGAGGGAGGGACAGAGAGAAGGAGCGGGAGGGACAGTTAGAGAAGGAGAGGAAGAGAGATAGAAGCAGAGGGAGAGAGCTCTGAGCAGCCTAGCCAGAGGACATAAGCTATAACCAAGAAGGACGTGAGTCCTCACATGACCCTCAGCTAATTACAGAAACAAGTAGTAAGGAGCCATAGTCCAGAGTAGAGCCAGTGACAGGCTGCCATAATGGTGATGCATACGTCCATTAGTCAGACATTCTGATGAAGGGGAAAACAAATCAATAAAATGTCCTTTTTAAAAAGAGAGAGCTCTACCTTCATCTTCTAGTTTGTCCAGAAAGCCTGTAATAACTATTGATGCAATGTCACAGTCCAAGTTTTTGTGCGTTACATTTTGGTGTATGATCGATTTCTATCTATATTTGATTGGAGTGCCTGTATCTTGAATATGAATTACTGCATATTGATCCAAGGCAGGTGTCCAAAAGCTGTCATGACATTACGAAGATGAAACATTTGCAGGCTTGCTAAATGCCGATCTGAATTGTGTTTTGGCAAAGAGGTGTAGAGAGGAGAGACAGGCTTGGGCATGGGTGTGCTGTTAGCTCTAGTTAACCTCTGAGCTGGCCACCAAGAGCAAAGAGAACACACACACACACACACACACACACACACACACACACACACACACACACACACACACACACACACACACACACACACACACACACACACACACACA